>NC_041383.1:256020762-256031705 GCF_002162155.2 Triticum dicoccoides
AAAGATGACCCTTGAGTCTGCAGAACCCAAGGGAAAAAGGCTTAGGTAGGCAAATGGTAAAACCAAGGTTGGGCCTTGTTGGAGGAGTTTTATTCAAAGCAAACTGTCAAGGGGGTCCCATAAATCACCCAACCGCGTAAGGAACGCAAAATCCGGGAACATAATACCGATATGACGGAAACTAAGGCGGCAAGAGTGGAACAAAACACTAGGCATAAGGCTGAGTCTTCCACCCTTTACCATGTATATAGATGCATTAATAATATAAGAGATATTGTGATATCCCAACATAATCCTGTCCATCATGAAGCAATCTTCAACTTCACCTGCAACTAACAGTGCTATAAGAGGGGCTGAGCCAAAGCGGTAACATAGCCAAACAACGGTTTGCTGGAAGGGAGAAAAGGTTAGAGGCTGACATGGCCATTTGGGAGGCATGGTAAACAAGTGATAGGTAGCACAACATAGTGATAGAACGAAGCAACTAACAAGCAAAGATAGAAGTGATATCGAGGGTGATGGTCATCTTGCCTGAAATCCCGCAAGGAAGAAGAACGAGTCCATGAAGAAGACAAACGAACATAGTCGAACGAATCCTCACAACTCCGGAACGAAACCGAAGCTAACGAGAGAAGCAAACCGGAAAGAAGCAAACAACATGGTAAACACACAAGCATAATCATGGCATGATGCACAATCAAGTATGATGCATATCCAGTTTAATGAGGCATGGCATGGCAATATGCACAAACAACACTACAAGTTAAGTGGAACTCAATATGCAATGGGTTGCATATTGACGGAACACCACATCAATTATTTAGTTCTCTCTCGGTTAGGTTACCAAACAATATTAAATGTTGTTACGCATGGCAAGAGGTGAAGCATAATTGAACTAACTATTTAGGCAAGTTTAAATGAGGCCGGAAATAACAAACAACAATTCCGGAAAATCCCCATATGTCATTTAGTAGTTTAATGCAAACACAGTTTTAAGCATTTTAATTGTTGTTATCATGATGCGGATGAAATATGCAAGTTTATGCAATTTTATGAAAATGTTAACATGAGCATGATACGAGGCATTTGTCACCGTGGTGGAACGAAAGGGGTGCCACGGCAACGATAACGAAAATGGTGCCACGGCAACATTCCGGTCCCGGTAGCTCATGGAGATATCGGTGCAAAAGGAAGTGTGACGTGAGCGAGTCATGCAAGATGGTGGGGTGATCCCGTATTCCGGGTTCCCACGGGACGGTGGCATGGCAAAGAGCGACAATTCGGACGCGATGCACACACAAGCATCTCATACAACACATATTCATTCGGTCCACGGTTGATCGTCTCGGGGCTTACACCATCGAAGCGTGCGTTTTAGGAGCGATTCGGGTTCGGTACAATGTAGAGGAAGTAGTCGTTCACGGGTCGTCGTGGGAAGTAGTCGTTCTCATTTCATAGTCGTACATGTCAGCGGTAGTGGAAGTAGTTGTACTCGTGTCGTAGTGGAAGTAGTGGTGCTATCGGTCATCGGCGACGGTAGTTGTACACGGCAATCGTAGTGGAACTTGGGGGCACCGGCGACGGCGGTGCTTGGCGCGATGCAGGGCTCCGGCAGGCGTTAGAGAGGCTGGAAGGAGGCGGGACGAGCAGGGTGACACGGATCCCGTCGATCCCCACCGAGATCGAAGACTGGCGGCAAGAGTTTCGGCGGGGAACCCGATGGAACTCGCGCTCCGGCGAGCTACTGCTCGTTGCCGGCCGAACGGAGGTGGGTGGCCTCGGGACGACGGGGACTCGTCGGGGCAGGGAGGAATAGCAAGGCGGGACGATGGAGACTGGCCGACCAGGAGTCGAGGCGGCGCAGCTCCTACTCGGCATGGAGGACGACGGCTACGGGCGCCATGGTGGGCTCGCGGTGGAGGCAGGGAAGGAGCCGCGCGAGCGAGGAGGTCGAGGCCTGCGGCGACAGAGCTTGGCGGCGGAGAAGCTTGGGCGCGGGACAATGGCCTGGTGGCGTTTCTGAGGAGCAGGAGAAGGGGAGGCGAAGGCGCGGGGAGCTCCTCTCCCTGGCTGGATGCGGCATCGAGGGAGAGAGCGAGGGAGATGGGATCAGGTGCAGGCGGCGCACGATGGGGAACGAGGGAAAGGGGGGATTGAGCGATGCTCGCCCTGCGACTAGGGTTAGAGGGGCTAGGTGGGCCGGCTTGGTTGCGGATGGGCCTTGGAGGCTGGATGGGTCGACCCAGGTGGAGAAAGAAGTGGCCAGAGGCCTGGCTGGGCTCTCTCTCTCCTTCATATTCTTTAGCAGAAAAGAATTAGAGAGAAGAAAAGAAGAGAGGGTTAGGGAAAGAATTTGAGCATGAGGTTAATTTTCCCGGACTCAGAAAAATATGCTCGTTCCGAGAAAATAGAAAAGGCCATGATTGAAAGATTTAAATTCAAACTCATTTGAGTTTAATTCAAATGGGTTTGAACTAGGACTTGATAAAAGGAAGGTCCAAAAATGTTCGAATTTTTGGTGGAGCTCCGGAAAATGATGAAATAATACATGGCAAGGTTGGAGACCAAGAATTAAGATAACAATGGCATTGGGATAATTTGCAAGTGTGTTATGGTGATTTCCAAATTAAGGAAATATTTAATATAGCTCCCTAATAATATTGAGAGGCTTTAATATGTTATAAAGAGAAATCACCATGTGAATCCCTCGATTTAAATGGACTGAAGATCCATACGATTTTATTTAGAAGAGTTTTAAAAATTAAATGACATGATGGCATGATGACATGATGCAATACAAGAGATGACATGATGAATGCACAAACAAAACAAATCACACGACAAAACTCAGAGTAGCTGGAAGTCTTCTGGAGTGTCGGTCTCGGGGCGTTACACAATGGTTGCCCAGTCAATCCCAGTTAAGGCTTGGAAGATAGCTTCATCGCTTATAAGGGTGGACGGTTCAACATCAGGGCGTAGGTATGCTTACGGATTAGCGTGATAAGATTTTGCACATCATAAGTCGGTGCGTTAACCCATTTGTTGTTGGCATCATAAATCGTCTGGTAAAATGACAAATCAGTGTCTTCAGCCAGTTTGCTTGCCAGTGGACGCATTTCCCTCGTCAGGGCCCTGAGGTCGTCATTATCAAAATCTGACCCATCCTCTTTTTGGCCTGGATAGCCGTTTCCAATATCTTCCGGATCAAGGTCAGATATCCATGACTTGGCCCAAGTCAATGCAGTAAGAACACCGGCCCTAGCAGCTGATTTCTTCAATTCCTCAAGCCGGGCAGGCATCATAGATAATTTTTCCAACGTTTCCTTGATTAAAGTTGGGGGAGGTTTCTTATGTGAAGCTGTGCAGATGACCCGTTGAACGCTGGTGTATAATTGCTCTATCAGTGTATAAGCAGCCTTTAGTTTTTTGCGCATATCTGAGCCAAGATGAGTAACGCGGCTACTTGCAATGGTCAAAATATTAGTAAACTGGTAGTTTCATGGATGTTTCTTATTTAAAGCTTATGAAGAGGATATTTACCGAAGACAACAGTGGTCATAACATTGATTTGCCGTTTCAAGCCAGTCAGTTCTTCTACTACCGGATTAAGGGCTGCCTCAGCATGCTCTGCCCGCTTTAGCAGAGTTGTTTTTTCAGTATCCCATCCCGCCCGTTCGCTTTTAAAGTTGTCCTTCAGTTGTTGCATGGATGTTAAAGCGCTGGTCAGCTCTTCTTTAGCCTTGGAAGTTTGTGCTTGCTGGGACTTGACATTTTCTTGAAGGTCGGCTATTTGAGATTCCTTTTTTCTCAGATCAGCCTAGAAGAGACATTTAATAAGTTGGTAGTGCATATTTGAAGTCCCAAGCACATAAACAGTTATACACTTGGCACTTGGGGGCTAATGCATATTGCTTCTTATCAACTGTCATTTTAAGTCCCAAGCACACAACAAGTTATACACTTGGTACTTGGGGGCTAATGTATATTTGCTCAAATCAAGGTTATGGTTTTTTCCTCCTCAATCGGATTACAAAGATGATTATCAAGAATTTTGGAAGCTTCATGACAGAAAGGTACAGGTTCTTCCTAAAGGTATAAACTGGTCCCTGGGGGCTACGCAAGAAAAATTAAATATTGTTCTGCTACAAGTCCCGGTTCACATTAATATTATGAACCGGCCCTTGGGGGCTACTAGAATTGATAGTCTAAGCCGGTCATAAGGAAAACAACTTATGCAGAGTGTGTGATATTTACCTCATACGGCTCCTTCATCAGGACCACTAAACTGGCTTCATACTCGCGGCTTGTGTACATGCGGTTTAAGAATCCATAATGAACGTCTTGGGCGTTGAGGTGGGCTTAGCTTGATAAATCTGTTTTCCACTTGCCCTTGTCCATAGCAGAAAGTTCTTCCTTGGCACTATGCTTTGATAAAGCGATAGGAATGCCAGGGGAGGTGTAATCAATGCCAGTAACGACAACATCGTTATCAGCACCTTTAGCCAGGCTTGGTGGATCATCAGCATGAGCCGATAGATCAATATCCATGTGCTCGGCTTCAGTTGCTTGATCCGGCAGCGACGGGCCATCAGGAATATTGTCAACATCTGGATGTGACGGTTTAGGAGTTTTATAACGTTTCATTCCGATTGGGGTCTTCAGCCGGTTTGCTCACTTTGGCCTTCTTGCTGGCTCTGGCCCTAGAAACAATACGTATGCATCAGAACAGTGCAAGGATAGAAAGTTTAAAGGTTTTGACGGGTTAGCAACATTTGCTCACCCAGGAATCGTTTTAAGGGTTGGAAGATTCATCCCTATTGATTCGCCAGAAGTTGAATGGGAGGTTCCCTGGTAATTTGAGTTAGACAGATTAAGAGGATATTATAAATAACCCGCCCTGGGATAAGGTATATCAGAAGTACAAGAGACCTCTTGGCGGCGTTTACGAACCGGAGTGTCCGGTAAACCGGAGGAAGTAATCACTTGGCCGCTATGCCGAGTTGTGTGGCGAGCTTCATGCTACTGTGTCTTCAAAAGAAAGTGCGGATCCAAATAATCTAGAGCATGTGAAAATCTTACTTTCCAGACTGCTTGACGGGTTTTCGGGGTTGGAAGAGGATCTGAGTCGGAAGAAAGAATAATTACCTCTACATCACCAGCACGGCTAGCCTCTACGTCATCCTGATAATGATCATTGTCAATGAGGTGTATGAAAAAAGAACCAAGAGAATCAAGTTCTACCTCTGACTCCGGATCATCAAGCTCTTCATCATTGGGCAGGTCAGGGGATTCAACGGTTTTCTTTTTCGCAGGTTTCTTCGTAACTTTGGTCTTAGTGCACGGTGTTTTCGCCGGTTTATCTTGCGGCTTCGCCGGTTTATCATGCAGTTTCCTCTTCCAGAACGGATCATCACCCTGCAGAGATGAACAACAAGTTATAAAGAAATATTTAAGAGGGGTCGGACTAAGACAAGAATGATGCCATTCTTATAGTTGGCGGTTTATTGGAAACATAGAAAGGGCTGAGCCCTATCTTGCTGCACTTAGACACCGGTTCATGTAGCATCTTCTTGACAGATTCAGTAATCTCCTCGTCAGTTAGCTGAATATCAATATGCTGCTAAGGATCTTTGACATTTCCTATGTTCTCGCACATTAAACCGGTGCGACGGCTTAAGGGCAAGATACCCCAATAGACCCAACAACGGACAAAGTCAATGCGGGTTAAACCATTCGCCATAAAGGCTCGGAGCTTTGAAAGTTGTGGTGCATATTTAGCTCGTTCCTTTGTAGTGAGTCATTGGGGAACTGGATGTGTATTGGTAAGCCGGTGAGCATGATAACCCGGTAGAGGTTTTTCGTCAGCTGGAGCTGTGTTTTGACAATAAAACCAAGTATGATTCCAATCTTTTGGGTGGCTATGATGCTTGGCATGAGGGAAGTTGACATCTTTCCTTTTCTGAATTGAAACTCCGCCAAGTTCAGTGTTGGGACCATCCGAAAATTCAGTATGGCGGTTTAAGTAAAAGAAGTCTCTGAACAACTCAACAGTAGGTTCTTCTTGCAGATAAGCCTCGCAAAATACTTGAAAATTGCAAATATTGGACACGGAGTTCGGTCCAATATCTTGAGGGCGGATTTGGAAGCTAGCAAGCATGTCATGGAAGACTTTTGATCCGGAAGGGCTAAACCCTTGACTCGGATGATCAGCAAACACAATCACCTCTACATCCTTGGGTAAGGAGGATTTTATGGACCGGGGACCCTCCAGTGGATGATTTCTTTACTCGCTAAAGCGACGGTTGCAACACACCCGTTCAACTATTCTTCTGTAACCCGGGAAGGAACCCAGTTGCAAGCATAAAATTGTTTGGCCATTTCAATGAAAAGCTGGAAAAAGATCAATGCCTGGTTAAGATTCGTGACTGACAAGTATAATGCGTCGCAAGGTCGTAGGGAGAAGATGTTGAGGCATATATACATATTAAACCGGATTCTGACATTTGCAGGGTTATAGAAATGACGAATCGGCGGTTTAAGAGAGGGCTAATGGTACCTGGTAGGTTATAATTTTCTAAAAGTTAAACTGCCTACATTGGTATGGAGGTACATATCTGAAATAGCTAAGTGATGAAAAAACAGGATTCACAAGTTGACATTACAAATCTGGATCTACCGTGTGTCCGAAAATGGAAAAATATTCAGGGTTAAATGTTCTGGCATTGGAATAGTTGAAGGATCCAGATGGGGTTTTTTCTACTTAAATGAGATGCACTGATGGAAAGGAAGAATCATGGCTATTTCTATATAGGATAAATATCAAGATCTAAATCAAGAACTGTTACGCAGAAACGGATAATGACGAATACTGATGAATACTGATGGATACAGAAACACTAATGACAAATCTAGGGTGGAAGGAAAGAATACTTATTGGTGTCACAGGAGCAGCGGAGGGGCACCACGATTCTCTGGTACGCTCAGGGTGATGCAGCGGCCGGAGTTGAGGTCGAGGACGAAGACTTGGCGGCGGCAGCTGAGCTTGAACGCTAGGTTGGCGCGAGGAGGAAGAAGAAGTAAAGAGGCACGAGGGGGAAAGGTAAAAATGACCCTCGACTTTATTTATAAGGCGAAGGGATAAGCGACAGGCACGAGAATCAAGGAGCCCAAAAAATGGATATGTGACAGAGCTGTCGCCTCAATTTTCAAAGGCTCATTAATAAAGGGGAGGTATATATGGGTTTTTAATAAGCAGGTGACGTCATGGCGATTTGCTATAATCTTGGAAGATGGCATCATGGCGGATTACAAGGTTTACGCGAAGGTGTTGAAGAAGGAATTTTCCTAAGTGCTGAAGACTGACATGAACAGGTTCAAATCAATCTGGTGCCTAATGTTGGGGATATAACTGTTGAGTATAAACTACCCAGGTGGGGCCGGGTTATACCCATAATGATTTATCCATATTGAAGCCCATGAAGACAAAGAGTATGGCGCTTTACTATAGAGAATTAAAGGCCCAGGGACCAAAGGCGGGTTAGGTCCCGTAGACATAAACCGCCATATACTGTGTAACTTGTGTTGTAAGGTAGGAAAGGGTAGAAACCGAGACGGACATGTGTATGAGCCGGTTGGGATTCTGTAAACCGTTGGGCGTCAACCTGTGTATATAAAGGGACGACCCGGCGGTGGTTCAAGGACAAGAAACAACAACTCGAGAGCCAGGCAAAGAGGATTCGCTCCCTGGTCATCGAAACCCCATCAATTCCACCACAACTGGATTGTAGGCTTTTACCTTCACCGCAAGGGGCCGAACTAGTATAAACTCCCTGTGTCCTTTGTCCGGTTTAACCCCTTTAAGCTAATCTCGTTGCGATGGCTCCACGACTAAGTCCTCACACTAGGACATCTGACGTGATAATTCCACGACACCCATGGCTTGTAATATGAAGCTTGTATTCTTTCATTTGTGTTTATAGTTGTGTTGTGATATCTTCCTGTGAGTCCCTAAGCTTGATCATACACGTTTGCGTGCATGATTAATGTATGATTGACTCAGGGGCGTCACAAGTTGGTATCAGAGCCGACTGCCTGTAGGAACCCCATTTCCAACTCCTTAGCCGAAGTTGAGTCTAGTCTTTAAAAAACTGATTTGCTAACATGGCCGTTTGCTTACGGGCCCACGTTGCCATTGGGAGGTATTGGGATCTTTCATTCCTCGTCTCTACTCTAGGACTCTGATCACTCCTCTATTCGGGTTAAATGATTTTGCTAACTCTAACATTAGGATCTCATGATCACATCCATCCGGAGGTTTGTATTTCACCTTTCTGAATTGAGGGCCAAGATCTGCTTCACATTGTTCACGGGCCGCAGGATCCTTTTATCAACGGCACCTGTGTTGTGTAAATCCCTTGCTACATTGGTTTTCTCCGACATTGATGTAGCCTTTGCTATGTCCCATTGTGATATCCCTCCATCGCGTCCATGTGTGCCGTCTAGTATGTCTGGGATGTTTCTCTTGTTCGAACTCATATGAACAATGTGTAGTTGGCTCTATATATGTATATGTATATCTTCAATGACTACTTCTTTGTACATACTGCTCCTTTGCTCATTGTTCAGGTTACCTCATGAATGACTCCACACACTTGCTCCACCCCTTGTTAAACTAGCCCCCTGTTGTATTTAAGCAGGATGGTTAGACCCACTGGTTGTGGTCATGGTGGCGACAATCCACCACCTCCCGAATACCTGGCCGAAATGATACAACGGTTTGATGTTGAATCTCCAGTTCATGGTACGTGTCATGGATCAGTTTCCCCGCCCCAATACGAATCTGCAGCCAGCTCCAGTGACACTGCAAAACTTTGCGCGTCTCAACCATGTCATCTACCGCAGCTCAACTCAGCCCCTTGTATCTAACGAATGGCTCCGTGACATCACTTTCGAGTTGCAGTCTGCTGATGTAGCCCCTACCAACTATGTCACCTTCGCAGCTTATTACCTGAAAGGTCCGCTGCTCTATGGTGGGACAGCCACATGCATTCCTTACTTGTTGGAACCGTCATCACTTGGCGGAATCCCAAGCTGCATTCCGCGGGCTAATGCCGAACCACCATGGTTAGTTCCAATGTCCCCGTTGAAATTGAAAGGTCAGAAATCAATGTTTCCCCCCTTGTTCTGAAGTCATCCAATATAGACCTCATTCTGGGAATGGAATGTTGAAAACACATGCCGCTTCTATCATCTGCGCCACTATACCGTCCGTCTACTGCATCCTTCGAGTGAGATAGTAAGCTGCCATGCTCATCTTGTTCGAAATGCCGAAGCACGCATCTATTCCTTGAAGGAGTTAAATGCTTCTCCTCTTGTGAGAATTGAAAATGCCCCAAAAATTTGTGAATTCCAAGATGTCTTTCTAGAAGAACTACCCAGTGCATGACCTTGAACTTGCTGCAGTTAAATTTGCACTAAAGTTGTGGCAGCATTTCCTTTTTGGTAATTGTTGCAAAGTCTTTACCGATCATCAAAGTCTGAAGTATTTTTTACTCAGCTAGATCTGGATCTCCGTCAACTACGATGCATGGAAACAATCTTAGTCTATGACTACGATATTTCTTATACCTATGGCAAGGCTAATCTTGGCCGATGCCTTGAGTCGCAAGTCTTATTGCAACAACCACATGGCTTATAAGGCTAAACCCCTGCAAGATGATCTCACTTACAGAGAACATCTAATCTGCGTTCTCATTCAAGCTGAACGTCGCGCTTGTCTGAGGGCTATCAAATTTCTTTAAGTTCAGTGGTCAAATCCTTCTGAAGATAAAGGCACTTGGGAATGTAAGGATCATCTTTGTGATGAATACCCCACTTTGTTTTCGTCTACCTCTTAAATCTCGGGATGAGATTTCTTGTAGTGGAGGAGAATTGTGATGCCCGGAAAATTAAGCTACAGTAATCCTGTTGTAATGATGCCACGTCACCACAATTACTGTTGTTAAACCCGCGTTGATTCAAAGTCGGCTTCAAATTCAAATTTAAAACAAAGTCAAAATTAAAATTTGAAAAATGTCAAAACTATAACGTGCAAAATGTGGCAAATAATTCATAAGTAGTATTAGTGAAGAAACAAAGTTTTTATAAAATTTTTAAGCGCTAAAAAATAATTAAAGCTGTGGCATTCATAATTAATTAAATGCCTTTCTAATTTATAAATTTAGGGACAATTTTATTTGGGACTAGAACTTTTTGCGACAGAGGGTTAAACTAAAACACTAATTTAGGTGTGGTTCTCATATTTTTATTAAGCTAAAATAATGTGAGACTTGAGTAAAACAATTAAATAGAAAAGTTAAAAGAAAATTAAAAGCCAAAACAAAAGAAATAAAACAACCCCCCTACCTTGGGACTCAATGTTGGGGAACGTAGCAATAATTCAAAATTTTCCTACGTGTCACCAAGATCAATCTAGGAGATACTAGCAACGAGAGAGAGAGAGGGAGTGCATCTTCATACCCTTGAAGATCGCTAAGCGGAAGCATTACTAGAACGCGGTTGATGGAGACGTACTCGCGACGATTCAAATTGTGGAAGATCCGATCTAGCGCCGAACGAACGGCGCCTCCACGTTCAACACACGTACAGCCCGGGGGTGTCTCCTTCTTGATCCAGCAAGGGGAGAGTAGAAGCTGAGGGAGAGCTCCGGCAGCATGACGGCGTGGTGGCGGAGCTTGTGGTATCCCGGCAGGGCTTCGCCAAGCACTACGGAGGAGGAGGAAGAGTTGGAGGAGGAAGGGGCTGCGCCAGGGAAGGTATCTGGCTGCCCTCTCTCTCCCTCACTATAATATAGGGGGAAGCAGGGAGGAGGACGCGCCCTAGGGTTTCCCTAGGGGAGGGGCGGCGGCCACAGGGGAAACCCTAGATGGGTTTGGGCGCCCCCA
>NC_041383.1:256031899-256123295 GCF_002162155.2 Triticum dicoccoides
CCCACCTGTCCAAGTTACGTGAGATGGGGTGGGAGGGGCACTCAGCCCCTTAGTGGGCTAATGTGCCCCCTCCCCTTGGCCCATAAGCCCCCCCAACGCTTGCCGAGGCCTCCGAAACCCCTTTCGGACACGCTGGTCGTCACCCGCTACCCCCGGAAATATTCCGGACTCCAATACCCTTCGTCCAATATATCGATCTTCACCTCCGGACAATTACGGAACTCCTCGTGACATCTAGGATCTCATCCGGGACTCCAAACAACCTTCGGTAACCACATACAATTTCCCATAACAACTCTAGCATCGTCGAACCTTAAGTGTGTAGACCCTACGGGTTCGGGAACCATGCAGACATGACCGAGACACCTCTCTGGCCAATAACCAATAGTGAGATCTGGATACCCATATTGGCTCCCACATGTTCCACGATGATCTCATCGGATGAACCATGATGTCGGGGATTCAATCAATCTCATATACAATTTTCTTTCTCTATCAATATGTTATTTGCCCGAGATTCGATCGTCGGTATCCCTATACCTTGTTCAATCTCGTTACCGGCAAGTCTCTTTACTCGTTCCGTGACGCATGATCTCGTGGCTAACTCTTTAGTCACATTGAGCTCATTATGATGATGCATTACCGAGTGGGCCCAGAGATACCTCTCCGTCATACGGAGTGACAAATCCCAGTCTCGATTCGTGCCAACCCAACAGACACTTTTGGAGATACCTGTAATGCACCTTTATAGCCACCTAGTTATGTTGTGACGTTTGGTACACCCAAAGCATTCCTACGGTATCCGGGAGTTGCACAATGTCATGGTCTAAGGAAATGATACTTGGCATTAGAAAAGCTCTTAGCAAACGAACTACACGATCTTGTCCTATGTTTAGGATTGGGTCTTGTCCATCACATCATTCTCCTAATGATGTGATCCCGTTATCGATGACATTCAATGTCCATGGTCAGGAAACCATAACCATCTATTGATCAATGAGCTAGTCAACTAGAGGCTCACTAGGGACATGTTGTGGTCTATGTATTCACACATGTATTACGGTTTCTAGTTAATACAATTATAGCATGAACAATAGACAATTATCATGAACAAGGAAATATAATAATAACCATTTTATTATTGCCTCTAGGGCATATTTCCAACAGTCTCCCACATGCGCTAGAGTAAATAATCTAGTTCACATCATTATGTGATCGTAATGAATCCAACAACCATGGGGTTTGATCATATCTCGCTTGTGAGAGAGGTTCTTAGTCAATGGGTCTGAGCCTTTCAGATCCGTGTGTGATTTACAAATCTCTATGTCACCTTGTAGATGCAACTGCCACTCGCTATTTGGTACTATTCCAAATAACTACTCTACTATACGAATCCGGTTTACTACTCAGAGTCATCCGGATTAGTGTCAAAGTTTGCATCGACGTAACCCTTTACAATGAACTCTTTAGAACCTCCATAATCGAGAAAATTCCTTAGTCCACTAGTTACTAAGGATAACTTTGACCGCTGTCCTATGATCCATTCCTGGATCACTCTTGTACCTCTTGACTGACTCATGGCAAGGCACACTTCAGGTGCGGTACACAGCATAGCATACTGTAGAGCCTATGTCTCAAGCATAGGGGACGACCTTCGTCCTTTCTCTCTCTTCTGCCGTGGTCAGGTCTTGAGTATTACTCAATACTCACACCATATAACACAGCCAAGAACTCCTGCTTTGCCGACCTATTTTGAACTCCTTCAAAATCTTGTCACGGTATGTATTCATTTGAAAGTACTACTAGCAAAAGAGCCCATGCATTGCAACGGGAGAGAAAACATAACACACACTCTTAACCTAACAACCATCACTCAAGACCATAATAGGTCCATCTCCTTTATTTTTGCGAGGCATCATATTTGTGTTGCCGCGTATCCTCCATCTTACCCTCGCCAGTGATGTCCTTGGTGTTTACACAAAACAAAAAACGCGTTTGAATATGTTTAATCCTAAGGCGTCTCTCTCTCCTCCCTCTCCCTCCCTCCCTCCATCCCTCCCTCCCCCTCTCTCTCTCGCTTTCTCTCACTCTCACGATGAGAAATCTTTTGTTTTCCCCTGCGACATTTTTAGAGGTATGCACGTGTAGTTATCGATGTTTTTTTTCTCTATATTGTTATAGTGGGGTGTTTATTTGCAATCTGGGTCGCCACCGGTACGAAAGGAAAACGTATCTTACACTATAAATTATAAGTTTGCTCCCAAAATGATATTTTAAAATATTTAACAGGTAAAATTAACATCATATTTAGACTCCACATATTTTTCTAATAAAATTTCATATATAATATGTTAAAATCGAAGTTACAGTTTAAAAGATACGGATAATTTAGAAAATCATTTGTTTGACTTAAATATATTCCAAAGGAATATTTAAAATTACTTAACAGGTCAAAATAATGTCATATTCGTATTCCACAAATTTTTCTAATCAAATTTCATATATAACATGTTCAAATCGGAGTTACGGTTTAAAAGATATGGATGATTTAAGAAAACACTGTTTGACTTAAATAAGATCCGCGGATGAATTACCTAAAACATCAGGGGGGGTCGGAAAATGTAAAATAACGGTTCGGATGTGACTTAAATCCGGACTGCGGGTTGATTTCAACAAAATACAGGGACTTTTGTGTAAAATATGAAAAACGATTCGTTTTAACTTAAAACAGGACTGCGGGTTGAATTCTCTGAAATAGAGGGACTTTCTGAAAAATGCCATGACGGACGAATGAAACCCAATTTGCTTTATTATTAGGTAAAGATTAAGCGTTTTTGATCTATCCTTATAGATCTTGATGCTCAATGTTCAAGTAGCTTAATCCAGGTTTTTTATTGAAAAACACCTTTCAAACAACCCTATATGCTTTCCAGAAATTCTACATCATTTCCGATCAACAATATGTCAACAACATATACTCATCAGGAATTATATAGTGCTCCCACTCACTTCTTTGGAAATACAAGTTTCTCATAAACTTTGTATAAACCCAAAATCTTTGATCATCTCATCAAAGCATATATTCCAACTCCGAGATGCTTAGTCCAGTCCTTAGAAGGATCACTAGAGCTTTGCATACTTGTTAGCATCTTTTAGGATTGACAAAACCTAGTGGTTGTATCATATACAACCTTTCCTAAGAAAAAATTATCGAGGAAACAATGTTTTGACATCCTATCTGCAAGATTTCATAAATAATGCAGTAACTGCTAATATAATTCCAAGAGACTCTAAGCATCGCTACGAGTGAGAAAGTCTCATCATAGTCAACTCCTTGAACTTGTCAGATAACGTCTTAGCAACAAGTCGAGCTTTCTTAATTGTGACACACACCATCATTGTATGTCTTCCCTTTTAAAATCCATCTGTACCCAACAGCCTTACGACCATCAAGTAGTTCTTCCAAAGTCTACACTTTGTTTTCATACATGGATCCTCTCTCAGATTTTATGGCCTCGAGCCATTCGTCGGAATCCGGGACCACCATCACTTCTCCATAGCTCGTAGGTTCACTGTTGTCTAGAACCATGACCTCCAAGACAAGATTACGTACCACTCTGAAGTAGTACGCCTGCTTGTCGACCTATGAGGTTTGGTAGTGACTTGATCCGAAGTTTCATGATCACTATCATCAGCTTCCACTTCAATTGGTGTAAGCGCCACATGAATGACTTCCTGTGCCCTGCTACACACTGGTTGAAGTGATGGTTCAATAAACTCATCAATTCTCCACCATCCTCCCACTCAATTCTGTCGAGAGAAACTTTTCCTAAAGAAAGGACCCATTTCTAGAAACAATCACTTTGTTTCCGGATCTCAAATAGGAGGTGTACCCAACTGTTTTGGGTGTCGTATGAAGATGCATTTATCCGCTTTGGGTTCGAGCTTATCAGGCTAAAACTTTTCACATAAGCGTCACAGCCCCAAACTTTTGAGAAACGACAGCTTAGGTTTCTCCAAACCATAGTTCATATGGTGTCATCTCAACGGAATTACGTGGTGCCCTATTTAAAGTGAATGCAGTTGTCTCTAATGCCTAACCCATAAACAATAGTGGTAATTCGATAAGAGACATCATGGTATGCACCATATCCAATAGGGTGCAGCTATGATGTTCGGACACACCATCACACTATGGTGTTCCAGGCGGTATTTGTTGTGAAACAATTTCCACAATGTCTTAATTGTGTACCAAACTCGCAACTCAGATATTCATCTCTATGATCATATCATAGACATTTTATTCTCTTGTCACGAAGATCTTCAACTTCACTCTGAAATTACTTGAACCTTTCAATAATTCAGACTTGTGTTTCATCAAGTAAATATACTCAGCATCTACGCAAATCATCTGTGAAGTAAGAGCATAACGATATCCACTGCGTGCCTCAACACTCATTGGACTGCGCACATCAAAATGTGTTACTTCCAACAAGTTGCTTTCTTGTTCCATCTCACTAAAAACGAGGCCTTTCAGTCATCTTGCTCATGTGGTATGATTTGCATGTCTCAAGTGATTCAAAATCAAGTGAGTCCGAACGATCCATCTGCATGGAGTTTCTTCAAGCGTATACACCAATAGACATGGTTCGCATGTCTCAAACTTTTCAAAAACGAGTGAGTCCAAAGATCCATCAACATGGAGCTTCTTCATGTGTTTTATACCAATATGACTCAAATGGCAGTGCCACAAGTAGGTGGTACTATCATTACTATCTTATATGTTTTGGTATGAACATGTGTATCACTACGATCGAGATTCAGTAAACTCATTTTAGGTGCAAGACCATTGAAGGTATTATTCAAATAAACAGAGTAACCATTATTCTCCTTAAATGAATAACCATATTGCGATAAACATAATCCAATCATGTCTATGCTCAACGCAAACACTAAATAACAATTATTTAGGTTTAACACCAATCCTGATGGTAGAGGGAGCGTGCGATGTTTTATCACATCAACCTTTGAAACACTTCCAACACATATCGTCATCTCACCTTTAGCTAGTCTCTGTTTATTCCGTAGCTTTTTATTTCGATTTACTAACACTTAGCAACCGAATCAGTATCTAATACCCTGGTGCTACTAGGAGTACTAGTAATGTACACATTAATATAATGTATATCAATATACTTCTGTCAACCTTGCTAGCCTTCTCATCTACCAAGTATCTAGGGTACTACTGCTTCAGTGACCGTTCCCTCATTACAGAAGCACTTAGTCTCGGGTTTGGGTTCAACCTTGGGTTTCTTCACTAGAGCAGCAACTAATTTGCCGTTTCATGAAGTATCCTTTCTTGCCCTTGCCCTTCTTGAAACTAGTGGTTTTACTAACCATCAACAATTGATGCTCCAACTTGATTTCTACTTTCGCGGTGTCAAACATCGCGAATAGCTCAAGGATCATCATATCTATCCCTGATATGTTATAGTTCATCACGAAGCTCTAGTAGCTTGGTGACAGTGACTTTGGCTCATATGGAAGATTAACTCCCACTCGATTCAAGCGATTGTAGTACTCAGACAATTTGAGCACATGCACAATGATTGAGCTTTTCTCCCTTAGTTTGCAGGCTAAGAAACTTGCCGAAGGTCTCACACCTCTTGACGTGGGCACGAGCCTGAAATCCCAATTTCAGCTCTTGGAACATCTCATATGTTCCGCGACGTTTCAAAAATGTCTTTGGTGACTCAATTCTAAACCGTTTAACATTCCACACTGAACTATTACGTAGTCATCAAAACGTGTATGTCAGATGTTTGCAACATCCAGAGACAACGCTCGAGGTTCGGCACACCAAGTGGTGCATTAAGGACATAATCCTTCTATGCAGCAATGAGGACAATCCTCAGTATAGGGACCCAGTCCGCATAATTGCTACTGTCAACTTTCAACTAAATTTTCTCTAGGAACATATCTTAAACAGTAGAACTAAAGGGTAAGCTACGACATAATTTGCAAAGATCTTTTGAATATGTTCATGATAATTAAGTTCATCTAACCAATTTTTTAATGAACTCCCACTCAGATAGACATCCCTCTACTCATCTAAGTGATACATGATCCGAGTCAACTAGGCCGTGTCCGATCATCACATGGGACGGACTAGTCATCATCAGTGAACATCTTCATGTTGATCGTATCTACTATACGACTCATGTTCGACCTTTCGGTCTCTTGTGTTCCGAGGTCATGTCTGTACATGCTAGGCTCGTCAAGTCAACCTAAGTGTTTTGCATGTGTAAATCTGGCTTACACCCGTTGTATGCGAACGTTAGAATCTATCACACCCGATCATCACGTGGTGCCTCGAAACAACGAAATTTTATAAGGCTCAATTTGGTTGTTCCCCATCACATGTTCAGATTCCTAGGTGCATTAAATCATTGCATGCATGCAAGTATTCATTAAGAGAAATTTGACCAATGCATGTACATTATGCATGCATGTATTGCAATTAATACATTGGAAAGCATAATTTTTTGAGGAAAACAAAAGCATTAATTGGGTGTTTTTGCAAACTAAAAAAAGTATTCCACCACTCACCATCTACCTTGGTTGGTGAGATTTTTGAATTGAGCCCTATAAGGCTGGCCATAGTGGGAGTAACATAACCGGTAACATGCACTTGGGACTAGCAAACATGCTTATGTGGCACACAATTAAAGAAGATAGACATGGTTAGAGTAACATAGGTAGATAACATATCATGTTAAATGCTATGCTACTTTGTGTCATGCATGGCAATAAATATGATCATCTATGATAGTACTTTATGATACTATGCACTATAGAGGTAGTATTATACACTAGTATCATATGCATGATACTAGTAGATATGATAGTCCCCACAATGAGTAGCCTAAGGCTAGTTGTAATGATATATACTAGTGTATGATACTATTTCCGTAGTGCATTGTATCATAATTAAGTTAGTATCTTAGGTTGCCTTATTAATTGTCATGCATCACACAAAGTAGTACAACATTTAATATGACACGATATCATGATATGATACCACATCCTCTCTTTCCTCATTTAATTGTGTGCCACATCATCCAGAAAGTCTAGTTGGCATGCATGATACCGCTTATGATATATACTACCATTACAACCAGCCTAAACCGGAAAGGAGGGAGTAATACTAGCTAGTCTATGATATACTATCTACCTCACTAAGAGCATCTTAATAATACAGCCAAGGGCGGGCTATAATATGTTGCCATGTCACATACAGCCAACCTCTTAGCGGGCATGTACAATAATAAGTTTTAAATACGTACTAGTTTATCAATACTTGGCCCACCTTACATCCTCACAAAGTGTCTTGGGTCTCGTGTTGAGCTAGCTCTACTAACCAAGAGCCTGCTTATCTTCTCTCTCCTCTTCTCTTTCCTCCAACTAAAGCACATATATATATTATTCTATTCCTTATAGTCTGCTTAGACTACCCACAGTGTGAGTAACATAGGTAGTAACATTACACGTGTCTAGATAAAATAGATGATGTGGCAAGCAATAAATGAAGAAAGAGAGGAAAGTGGTAACATAGCTAGTTACTAGTAGTATGAGTAACGTCACACATCTCAAGGCAAGATGAGTCTATAGCCTAATAAATGAAGTGTTGCATGTTACTACACATATGTTACTCCCCACTATAGAGGTAGTAACATAGACTAGTAACATTCTATGTTACTACCCATTGTGGCTAGTCTTATGTCACTCTATTGTACTTGCTCTAATGCATAGTATCATATAGTAGCTAGTATCATATGTAGTACTTTATTTATATTATCATGCATGACACATAGTAGCATATCATTTATTATGATACGATTTAATGATATGATACTTAACCCTCTCTTTCTTAATTTACTTAACTCTATGACAGCTCATCAAAATTAACTAGTTGGCATGCATGATACTAGCTATGATATCCCCTTACTACCAGCCTAGCAAAGAAGGTGTACAGATCATTTGTGCGTTGCTTTGTAAGTTTTCATCCATTTGTTTGAGAAGCGGGGAGAAGTTTCAAACATTTCGGCCGCGAGGTGCGGACACAGGCGTAGGCCTAGTTGGTATTTTAATTACATGAAATTTAGATGGAGTTCGGACATCGTCAAAATCGATGTGTGTGCTCTCACGACCCCGTGGAAAAAAATTGGTAAAGTTTGGCACAAGTTTTGATGACCGCTCCTTCCAAACTGGAGCATCTCACATGAAGGATCATGGTTTTCCAAAAGAAGACATGTCAATTCAAACTCCTATGGCTGGCGACTTCATCATCTGGCCTCATAAAAATTTCCACGGTATGCAATCACCATTATACCATGGGTTTGATTTTCTGGCGCATTTCAGGTATCATTAGCTATATTTATGACATTTTTTGAGATTAACATGCATTTTGTGCATAAAAATAAAATTACAATTGGAACTACATGTGCTGTCGAAAGGGATGAGGATCGTCGTTCGATCTGGGAGCATCCAACGGTGCATACGTACGATCCATGGGGTTTGGGTTCTGGCCAATCAGAAAGCACGACTCAGATCATGGGCGGGGTGGCGCGGTTTGGTTGGCACACGGCTTTCATCACTGAACAGTGTGCTATTTGCAAACCATATTGCATATTTTTGTTCACACATACTGTAGTGAGATCAATTGAGTGTGCTACCTCTATGATATAATAATAATAACAAAAAACAGTTCATATTCATTGCCTGAGCTGACAGCATATGAAGGTCAACATATTAACGGTTCATACACCAACAGAAAACCATGCATAACTCACAAATTCCGTACACGTGAAAGTTCTAAATCGAATGAATTAAGTTGCAGGGTAGGCATAAAGACTAGTCTTGCGGCTTAATTCCCATGTACATGGGGGAACTGGGATCAATAAGTTGACCCCGAATGAACTTGGGGTTTTTGATGATTTTAGGCTGCTCTGTTACATGGGTGCATGATCCCTTGGCTGGCAACTCATCATATGCACCGTACTCATCCTCATCGGCAACATCGTCGCCACCCAGTACCCTTCTCCTCGCATGCATCGCTAAATGGCAGTTCTTATGCAAGGGGTCTTCCACGAAGAAAATCTAGGTAGCATCGCTGGCAAGAATGAATGGGTCCGTGTGATATGCCATCCTTGTCCTTTTAACACAGGTCTTCCTTTACTCATCAATCATTACCTGACCAAGAGGGATCCATGCGCACCTGAATAATGCCACCTTAACTTTCACATAGTCAAGCTCCCAAATCTCTTTGATGGTTCCATAGTATACCCTTTTATGAGCTTCATTTACAGTCATGCATTCTATTCGAACAGAGCGGTTCTGTAACAAGGACTTCTGATCACGTTCCTCAGTGTATATCGTGTATCCATTTATGTCATATGCTTGGTACGTCAACATCGTAGGTGATGGCTTTTGTGCCAACCACGTAGCAATGTCATTGATGGATCCTTGTGCCAAATGATTCTTCAGCTATTCGGCGTAGTTCTTAGGGTGCTCCTTCATCTCCACATCTGATGAAGGCACCATTGGTAAGAAGCTTTGGCGTATTTCTGCCAAGTGTTCTTCAGCATAAGCGATGAGAACTGGGCTGTTAAGCAGTACCGTCAAATGGGCTTTCTCTGCCAATTCTTCGGGTGCAGCAATTTGAGTGCCAGCAAGGACCGGCTTACCTTTTAGCCTTCCCTCGTCGCGAGAGAGGGGCAAACCTATAGGTCTTTGTTTCATGTATTCAGTGCAAAACTCAAACACCTCCTCCGAGGTATAACCTTGTAGGATGCTTGCCTCTGGATGGTTTTGGTTCTGACAAAAGTGCTTTAGTATTCCCATGAACCGCTCGAAGGGAACATGTTGCGAAGAAACACAGGACCACAATAGTTTATCTCGTCGACAAGGTGCATGGTGAGATGGACCATGACATCAAAGAATGATGTGAGAAAAACATCTCTAGGTTGGACAATATTCTTGCAATATCATCTTCCATATGATCCAACTCTTCAGGATTTACAACTTTCTGCAATAGTTGGTTGAAGAAATCACAGAGGTCAATGAGTGTGTTTCTTATATATTTGTCCATCAGATTCCTGATGGCCACTGGGAGGATTTGTGTCAACATTATGTGGAAATCATGTGACTTCATGTGTCCCAACTTCATTTTACCTGAGCTCACATGCACGAGACTTCTGATGTTTGCGCAATAGGAAGAGGGTGTCTTAACTGACAACAAATAGGTGAAGAACTGTGTTGCTTCTTTTGTACTGAAATTGTAACTCTGGCGAGCTTTGATGAATTTGTCATCATCTTCTGCTTCACTCTTGCGTTTTGATTGATCAGCAAGCATATCGAGCTGTGAACCGTCACCATCCTTTCTTTTACCTCTAATCTTGAGCAGAGTACCAAGGATGCTTTCATATACGTTCTTCTCTACGTGCATGACATCGATGCAGTGACGTACACATAGAATCTCCTAGTAAGGTAATTTCCAGAACACTGATTTCTTCTTAAACACTTGATCCTTGGGTGTTTGTTTCACCATCGAAGGGTGGTTTTTGCCAAGCACAACATTAATTTTTTCAGCCATGTTCTAGACCACCTCCCCGTCATAGGGTGTTGGGCCTGCACATGCCTCTGTCATACCATCAAATTCAGATTTCATCTTTCGGTATGGGTGATTTTTCCATAAGAACCTACGATGACGCAAATACACTGTTTTGCGCGAGTTGGGAAGTCTTCTACTAGTTGTCCTATCCATGCATGTGACACACCCTACATCTCCCTTTGTTTTCTGCCCCGATGTGTTGCTAATGTCGACATATCTTGAATGTTGTGCACCAGCATCGCATGTAGATTGAAAATCTCCTTTCTATAAGCATCATAACATTTTACAGTAGGTGGATCTATCCACACTGTCAGCAGTTCTTCTACCAGTAGCTGAAAGTAAATGTCGATGTCATTTCCATGTTGCTTCGGGCCTTGGATAATCATTGACATCATAATGTATTTTTTCTTCATACACAACCAAGGAGCTAGGTTATATATGCACAGAAGCACCGGCCATGTGCTGTGATTGGTGCTCATATCGCCAAAAGGATTCATCTCATCAGTACACTCCCTAAGCCTTATACTTCTAGGATCCTTGGCAAAATTTACCATTTTTTTGTCGATTAATTCCCATTGAGCCCCATCTTTCGGGTGCCTCATAAACGTATCCGCAATTCGCTCATCATGATGCCACCGCAACCTCTTTGCCTCTCTAGGGTTTGCTAACAAACGCCTCAACCTTGGAATTAAAGGCAAGTACCAAACAACCTTGAACGGATTCTTGTCTTTATCTCGTCGTCCAATTTGTACATGTCCTTTGCTCTCCCGCGCTTGTATCGTGCGTGCTTGCATGCGGAACATGCA
Organism: Triticum dicoccoides; assembly: GCF_002162155.2. Classification (NCBI taxonomy): domain Eukaryota; kingdom Viridiplantae; phylum Streptophyta; class Magnoliopsida; order Poales; family Poaceae; genus Triticum; species Triticum dicoccoides. Next base: position 256,043,378 of record NC_041383.1, read on the forward strand.
CGCAAATCTTTGTACTCACCACGGTACAATATACAATCATTCACACGAGCGTGTATCTTCTGTACTTCAAGTTCCAATGGGCAAACAATTTTTTTCGCTTCACTCGTGCTTTTGGGGAGCACATTATCTTCCGGAATAATTTCTTTGAAAAGACCTAACATCTCTGTGAAGCCCTTTTTTGATAGACCGTTTGCTGCTTTAAATCTGAGAAGCGCCAGGGTGGCACTCAACCTGGAATATTTATTTTTGCAACCTGGATACAATTCTTTCTTGGAGTCCACATCAATGGTGGGCAGATCCTTGTACCCAATCATATCCTTTTTTGGGCCCTCGAAATCTGCAATCATAGAAGTAAAATCTGGCATATCAAGATCATCGTCATCTGCATCGACGTCTTGGTTTTCCAGTGGGCGTTTCGGCTTTCCAATGTTCCATAGGTAGCTTGGCGCCTCTGCCCCGATGTTAGAGTCAACATCCATGTGACACTGATCGGGGCTTGGCGTCTTGCTGCCCTGGGTATCTTCATCCATGACCTACTCTTCACCGTGTCTGGTCCAACATGTATATCCATCCATGAATCCCCTAGAGACTAAGTGCATCTGGACATCGGCAACTTCATGTGACTCTGTATTGGCACAATCAGTACATGGACACAAGATGTAATCCGCATCACCAATTCTCCTCTTTGTACTTTCAGCCAATTTAATGAACTCCGTGACGCCACTGATAAAATCTGCGGTTTTCCAATTCTTCATCCATCAAGATCGTTCTATCTGCAGCACACAAATGGTAATTAAAAACAAAACAACAACATTAATACACGGATTAACTGCTGCCCCAAGATGCATGCATAGATCACAAGGTTTTATTTTAATAATTATTGAGGGCGCTCCATGTTGCTATCGAGACATGCAATGACAAAAATTAATGGCCAGTCAATTTACACGGAGAGTACTAGTACAACACTAGACTTAGGAATTGAATAACTTAATTAAGCCACTCACGAAAAGAATACCTTAATTAATTAGGCGCACGGTGACCCCCACCCAGCACACAAACAAGCGCGATGCAGCGACATGCCGAGACAACAGGGTCGAGGAGCAAAGCTTAGTGCAGCTGCCGCCTGAAGTTCGACCTCCATTCCGCCATCGACCGCGATGGATGTCCTCGAATCACGCCGCGGCCCACCTTGATGGTTGAGGTCCTCCTATCTCTCATCGCATACCAAGGATTGACCTCCTATGACGCCGCCACCGCCCACCGACCGAGGATTGACCTCTTCTCCAGTAGCCGCTGCCTAGGCCGACACCGCCATCTCTATATGCAGAGGGGCTGTTTGTTTTTGACGGATATCTACAGAGCGGCTGTTTACACGGTATCTCACCATAACTCAATTATATGGACATGGTAGTACATCACATACCGTTATGTAACGGCAACCGTGTCTAACCTAGGTTAGTGCTAATTAAGTTCATCATTTTACTTCAGTTAATGCCAGCGCTCATCCAGAATACTATTTAACATTGGCAAGGATATGAGGCTTGTGCCTTTGGTAACTAGCTGGTTGAAGAATGGCATGGCATGGCTCGGAGTGTTATCACCAAGCTCGCAGAATATAACGTAAAACTGAAGAGGAAACTGGCTGTCTGGAATGTACAATCAGTACGATGAAGCAATAAAGAATCAATCACAAGCAACATATGAAAGCAAGAGACAAGAAGGAACTAGCATGTGTAGTTGTGGTTTTCGCATTAGCCATGTTCTATGCACTGTTTCCAATGATGATTATGGTTTTGTTCGACAGTATTGCTAAAGCACATCTAGATGCGCTCTAAGTAATGCACATCTAGGTCCTATGCCATTGATGTTACACGAAGATTTGTGCAGATATTTTTCTTTGTCTTTTTTCCTTTTCCTTTCTAGTTTGATTATTACTGGTTTTATCAATAATAAGAGCTGAATGTATTGCTTGCCAACTGTCCTACTACGTTGATATCGGTACCGGTGCATAATTCCAAAACTCGTTCCTTGTTTTTCTCCTGAAAAAGGAAACTAGCCAAATAGCCAATAGGAGTCCTGCGCAACCCCGGGAATTTGGAGCGACTAGGTACAAATAATTCCGGTCGATTATATCAGCAGTTAGATAATACGTCAACCCTCGCTTCAATCCCCGCTTCAATTGGCAGTTCCTCTTCTATGCATACCCTGCTTAAGTGTCCACCATCTTCATTGTCCCCGGCAGGCCGCGCTACACACTGGCAGACAATCTGCAGCCATGTTGAGCGACAACGAGGATGGCAGTTCAGCCAACAGTCTAGTGCGCGATGATAGGTCAACATCGGAATCATCCTGCTCGTCTTCCATGAGTCTGGCGTCGAGCCCAGACCTCGATTATATCTGGTTCATGGAAGGGACGCTGCCTCCGGAGTCGTCAAACGACAACAAAATGGACGAGGAGCCACCGGAGTACGAAGAAGAGGACAATGGCGATGATGAGGAGGAATGGTCGAACGAGGAGGAGGAGGATGACAATAGTAATGACGATGACGACGGTGGCGGCGATGAAAAGCCAACGGTCAGTGGCTAGAAGCGTCCTCACCAAGACGATGTCGCAGGGCCATCCAATAACAACAGCAAGAAGAAGAAGGACTAAATTAAGCAGACTGTTTATATCTCTGTTTATCCTGTCAATCTCATCACAAACGGTTAGTAATATGTATTCGACAGAGATCTTCTACATTATCGCCAACAAGTTGGTTTGTTGAACTGTGTGCCCTGACGAGCACACAATTCACAAAAAAGACCGTATGGGCTGTCCACAATGATCGCACACAATTTTGATTGCCGACCTGTTTGCCGGCTATCACACACATCTTATTATGCCGATTCGTTTGTGTTCGCCTCAATCATCGCAAACGGTTCATCGGAGTGAACTGTATGCCGTATATCACACGCACCTTGATTTGGCTGCCCGTTTCTGTTGTTCTGTCTCATCACAACCAGTTTGCACAGATCAACCATATGCCCTTCATCGCACATGCAACTAAAATCGGAACCGTGTTTCATGCATCATTCATCGCAAACATTTTGCATCTTTTTTGACGATTTTTACACCACCGGTTGCGATTATGGCATCGCACATAGTTTCATCGAAGGGTCTCTGATCGTAGTGTGCGTTAGCAGCATCCTGTAGTAGTGTGGTCCCAAAATTGGTGGAGATAGGTTTTATGGTCATGAGAATGCTCTAGTTAATTTTTAGCCAAAATTAAGCAATATAAAATATACTTGCTTCACAACCTGAAAATATTGGCAGAAGCAAAGATTTTATCCTTTGCTCACATAGACAATTGGATGGGTCTGAAATTTTGAGGAGTGTAAAGATATGAGCACATGAAGAGCTGTGCAAAATGTCAACTCATTTGGATAACCCTAGCTAGTACTTCCTTCACAATGCCTTCTGTCTGACAGAAACTTTAAAAAATTGCTGAGGAAGAATGGCTAGGCAAATAAAGTTGAATTTTGTTGTGAGGTAATTATTTGGATTATATAACATGCCCAAAAAGTTTGGGAGCAAACAAGATTGGATAGGTGGCACTTCCTTCACAGAAAGCCAGATTGGACAGGAATGAGGAATAATTATTGGGGAATTATTCTTGGGCTAGGACAGGAATGTTTGGGCATATTTGAACAACATATGACCCAAAGAAATTTTGAGAATTATTTGGGATTTTTTGGATGGACAGAAATATAAGTTGCTTCACAACCTAGGGCAAATGAGGTTATTCCTTTAATAAGAAAAGGAATATTCCCCAAGAAAAGAATTTAGGGTTTGGTAAAGCAGTGACGTGACATAATCTTGGGAAAGATTTGAGGATGATGAGTCACTTGGGGGAGGAAATGAGGATGAACTCCCAGTTTGCAAGGCCATAGATCCACTCCAAAAAGAAAAACAAAGCAAAAACCAAATAAATCAAAGGAAAAAAGAAAAGGGCAAAAAACCAGGTTGTTACAGTATGCCACACAATTTCATCTCCACTTCATGTGATAAATTTGTGCACGACTAGTCTACATATATTCACAGCGCTACCATTCATAATGTACCATACTACACTTACACGTTATAGATGGGCTCCTTGTCGTGCTCCAGGTTCCAGTCCCAAGTGTTGTTCATAGATGGCATGATCCATAGCGGTGGGCAACAGGAATCATTGTCGCAGCTTTCTAGTCTGGTTCCACATGATGGAGACTCATCCAAGCTGAAGCGGCATAAATCAGGGATAGCGTGTCCCAGCATGTCGTTCGATGCGCACTGAAGACACAACCATGCTTCATGAATGGTAGGCCTTCGGTGTCGTGCACGGAAGGTGGCATCTGCTTCACAATGGAGTAGCTATCCCACATTAAAAGCGAGTACTCTCCAAGAGTGTTCCTCTGCATGCACATTGCATCACAGAGGTCGAACTCGGAGTCATTGATCTGGTACACGCGGCATCTCAGATCTGGACACATGGTGACGTACATGGTCAAGGTCCATGTATAATAATGTTGTGCTCAAATATGGTGGTCAGTAATATTGTGCAGCAAATAGTACTACTCCAGTATAGAGGGAGTAAAATAACCGGCTTACTATATATATCCACTCTTGGCTATATGGATGAGATAGTAAGACATGGAAAAACAAAAATGGTGGGAGCTAGTGGGTTCAAGTCTTCAAAGGCCTAGATAGCTATAAGCATCCTCTAAGGTAAAAAGTACTAGTACTAGTAAGTAGCACTACCATAAAAGAGAAGGAGAGAGGGTTAAAAAAATATAATACTAAATTGTAGTACAAGTACAGTAAACATGTCCCTGTCAAGAAAAGAAAATAACTAGGAAGTACTACTACCACTACAAAAAAAGACGCATCCGTGACACTTTGGACCGAACGAATTTTTGTGTCTCATGCTTATGACACTTCTATGATGATAATTATGAAAAAACCCGGTATCATCATAGATGTGGTGGGCTCCTACTTCTATTGCAAAAAAAATCATGACAGAAAATGGGGTTTTCGTCCTGGGCGGGCCGGAGACGCAGCCGCATGACATTCTTTGGGCCGTCCATGACGGAAAAAATCGTGGTAGAAGCAAGGGCGAGGAATATATCACGGAGTTCCCAGTTACGGTGGGTGGTTGGGGTTGAGCGATGCACTGTGGTTTGCGCATTTCTCTCGTGTACGCGCGCGTGTGTGAGGCATTGGCTAACTGAACATGAGCGATCGCATGTTACTGAACCCGAGCGATCTATCCCTTGGCTGTTAACTGAACCCGAGCGATTCATTCACTGCTGACTGAACCCGAAAAATTCCGCCGCTGTTGTTGCTAACTGAACCCAAGCGATCGATCACTGCTGCTGCTTACTGAAGCCGATCGAGCCTGTAAGTGCATCTAGTGCCACCCCTAGTTGGTTTTGGAGTATTGACGACAAAGTTGGTTGACGGACTAATGCGTTTGTGAGAATTGCAGGATAACACAGGTAGTGTCCCTCATTGATTCGATTTACCTACTGGAGATGACCCCTAAAAATGTATGAAGACATTGACGACAATGGTGGTATGAGAAGATATTCATATTGAAGACTATGACATGAGAAGACATTGCGTGAAGACTATGGAGCACGAAGACTGTGTGGTTTCGTTGTTTCCTTTTCTTCTTTGTTGAGTCATAGGAACCACCGTACTATTAAGTGGGGTCCATGTGAACTAAGTCAGAGTGACTAAAGTGATGCTCAACCCAAATCCTATGTCTTCGAGCGAAGACAATGAGAGCAAATCTTATCCAGAGTTGGATGAGTCAGCTTTGCTTGTAGCCCATGTAAAGTTGCCGTGTGTGTTTGAAATCTGACCATTGGAACACGTGTCAGTTCCTTAGTGACCCAGGGTCATTTCGGACAAATCAGGTCGGGTTGCCTAGTGGCTATAAATAGCCCACCCCCTACACCATAAATTCGTGGCTGCTCAGAGTTAATATACGGCTTTTGTCGTTTGAGAGCAACCCACCTCGAAGCATTTGAGAGAGAGAAATCCTTGCGAGGATAAAGCCCAAACACCCAGAGCCAAAGAGTGTTAGGCATCACTGAAGTCTTTCTGTCTGTGTGACCTGAAGACTTATTACACTTGAGGACTGTGTATCCTCCAGCCGGTTAGGCGTCTCGTTCTGAGCATCCAAGAGTCATTGTGGATTGCCGGGTGAACGGAGTCTGTGAAGGTTTGGAAGTCTACCTTGAAGACTTACCAGAGTGATTGGGCGAGGACTGGGTGTCCTTAGCTCAAGGGGAATAAGGTGAAGACACGGTCTTCTGAGTTGAATCTCAGCCTCCCTAACCAGACGTACCGTTGTCACAGCAACTGGAACTGGTCAAACAAATCCCGTGTCTTCAACAAGTGACTGGTTCTATCTCTTCCCTCCTTTATTTTGAGTTTGTCTTCGTGAAGTCATTGCTTATCTGTCTTATCTGATTGACTTCATTGCTTGACTACTATTGTTGATTGGCTTCATACTATCTTCCATGCTGATCCTACTACCTAGCTGCTATTGGTCTTCGTATGTTAATGCTATTGCATACTTGACTATGGCTTGCTTGTTGTAGTTTATCTTCCGCTGCATATCAATTAAGTTATTTCTATTGTTTGTCTTCGAAACTTCCATGTTTTGAAGACTTTCATAAAAATCGCCTATTCACCCCCCTCTAGTCGATAACTAGCACTTTCAATTGGTATGAGAGCAAGGTACTCCCTTGTTCTGTGTGATTCGGTTTAACCACCTGGAGTTTAGCTATGTCGACTGCAGGGATAATCAAAGTCTCTGCTGCTTGCCCCGTGTTTGATGGAACAGAATATCCCTACTGGAAGAATAAGATGCGCATGCATCTTGAAGCCATTGATGTCGACCTCTGGTATGTCGTCAAGAACGGTGTTCCAAAGACCGGTGAAGGTGTCACCCCTGCTGATGTCAAGAAGTTCATTCAGCTGGACTCGACTGCAAAGAACATCATCTGCGGTCATCTGACCAAAGAACAGTATGGCCATGTGAGTGCTCTGGAAACGTCAAAGTTAGTCTGGGACTGGCTATCCAAGGTCAATGAAGGCGTATCTACTTAGAGAGACCGGAGAATAAGTGTTCTTCGCAATCTCTTCAACCTCTTCAAGAGAAACGACAATGAAAATGTCCAGCTCACGTTTGATCGCCTCACCGACATCACAAATGAGCTTCAGGCTCTCGGCGCCACTGAGATCACCAAGCATGAAATTGTCAAGATGCTGCTGAGATCCCTTGACAGCTCCTTTGACACCCTTGCCCTCATGATACAAGAACGTCCTGACTTCAAGACTCTCGATCCGTCTGATATACTTGAAAGGCTCAACACACATGAGTTCCAGCTTTCTGAGAAAAGAGATATCTATGGCCCCAACTATGGCCGTACTCGTGCCTTGAAGGCAAAAGTCGTTTCCTCATCTGAAGAAGAAGAATCTGACTGCAGTTCAGATGATACTGAAGATATTGGAAGGGAACTTGCTATGCTTGTGAAGAAGTTCCAGAAATTCACCAAGAAGAAGGGCTTCAGAAAGTCTTCACGATCCAGTTCAAGAAATGATGAAGCTTCCACTCAAGACAACAAGAAGAGAACCTGTCACAAGTGTAAGAAGCCTGGGCACTACATCTCTGAATGTCCTCAGTGGGAAAACGAGAAGAAGAAGAAGAAGAGCAAGGATTATGACTCCGATGACAAGAAGAAGAAGAAATCTTCGAAGTCCTCTTCCAAGTCCTCATCAAGGTCTTCATCTCACAAGAAGAGCTCATCTGGCAAGGCTCGTGCTTTTGTTGGCAAGGAAATGGATTCAGAGGAGGAGTCTGCTTCTGAGGAGGCAGAGGTGGAATCTGAAGCTGAATCCGACTCCGGCGTTGCAAGTCTGGCTCTAGCCACTGCCTATGTTGCCAAGTCTATCTTCAACACTGAAGACATAGACTCCCACACCAACACTGATGATGACAACGACGATCCAGCTCCCACCTTCTGCTTCATGGCACGTGGTGCCAAGGTAAAATCACGCGATGCTTACTTTCAAACATCAAGTGAAGATGACTCTGATTGTGAATCTAAACCCAGCTACAAAACACTTGCTAAAATTGCTACAGAACAACAAAAGGCTATGGAATATACTCAAAAACTGTTAGACAAAAGCGATGACCTGTTGGACGCTGAAATGACACATACACAATCCTTAGTTGAAGACATAAAAAATCTTCATGCTAAGTATCAAGAACTTGAAAATCTTCAAAAGGAAAGTGTGTCACTTCGCGCTCAACAGATCAGTCCCGCTCAGGAAGGATTTGAACCACCTTGCTTAAAATGCATTGAGCGTGATAATGTTGCCTCTGTTGCTGAATCTTCCACTGCTGCTACTGTTGCTCTGTCTTCAACTACTGATGTGGTAATTAACCCCTCTGCGGAGGATACCACTGCTATTGCTGATGAAAATGCTAGGTTGAAGACATTGCTTGAAACAGGGATGTACAAAAGTTTGAAGCGACATCAGACACTCTGCGATGTCCTAAAAAAGCAGATTCTAAACTGAAACCCTAGGAAAGAGGGTGTTGGGTTCGAGAGGAAAATGAATGCTGATGGTTCCTACTGGAAGCCTGAGCAGTATCCCAAAACCACATGGGTTGCTGCAAAGGAACCTTCAGTGGATCCATCTACTTTATCTGGCTTTACTTGTGCTAATCCTATTATCATTGATGAATCCTTTGATGCAAACATAAACTGTTCAAAAATCAGAATGGTGAAGTGTTTGCCAGGTTTATTGGTACTAACTGCAGGAATGGACCGCCAATGAAGAAGATCTGGGTTCCCAAAAGCTGTCTTGAAAATCTTCCCGTGAATGTTGGCATGACACCACCTGTGAAGAAGACAAACCCTGGACCAAAGGCGTCACATGGTCCCACGGCTTCCTACGGAAACAGGACTAACTCGAGTCACCCTAACGCCAATGTTTTGCAGGGAAATCATACTCAAACTTATGAATATGAGCGTGTGTCTTCAAACCGCTACGTTCATAATACTAAGAACTTTTTTGCTTATTCATATGAGTATCATTCATCTCCTGCAAGGCTATTTGCTAGGGCTCCAAAGCCGAAATTCTCAGATGCTGCACTTAGACTCATTGCTTCTAAGCCACCCCTGAAGATGTGGGTGGTGAAGAAGAACTAACTCTCTTTTGCAGAAAATGGTCTCCAGCCAGCAATCAATGGCGTCCGATATTATTGCTGGGGACCTAAAACACAAAGGGACGCATGATAAAATAACTTAATATGTATTCCACATATGAATCTCTTACCTGTCATAATGTGTGCTAACTTTCATCTATGCTGTGATAATACAAGTATGCATCAAATGCTTATGCTTCACAACATACATTGTGAAGCCTATCCCTCTAACTGCACTGTAAGGTACACCAAAAGCTTCAGAATGGATTATTGACAGCGGATGCACTAATCATATGACTGGTGATCAAAGTCTTCTCATGGACTCAACCTTACGTCCATCCGACAAGAGTCAAATCACATTTGCTGACACTGGTAAAGGCAAAGTATTGGGTCTAGGTAGAGTTGCAATCTCAAAGGATCAACCCATGGATAAAGTGATGCTTGTTGAATCCCTTGGATTCAACTTAATGTCTGTCTCAATGCTTTGTGACTTAAACATGATTGTGATATTTGGAAAATATCGTTTCCTTGTACTAATGGAATCTGACAAATCTCTAGTCTTTGAAGGGTATAGGAAAGGTGATCTATACATGGTAGATTTCTCAGCAGGTCCAAAACTTGCCGTATGTCTTCTTGCAAAAGCTTCAGAATGTTGGCTCTGGCATCGAAGGCTGGGGCATGAAGGCATGAGGAACTTGCACACTCGTCAAGAAGAAGCATGTCATAGGCATCGAAGGTGTCAAGTTCAAGAAAGATCATCTGTGTGGTGCCTGCGAAGCTGGAAAGATGACAAGGGCCAAGCCTCCTTCGAAGACAATCATGACGACATCTCAACCCTTTGAGTTGTTGCACATGGACTTATTTGGCCCTACTCACTACTCCACCCTCACAACAACGGCGTGTCTCTATGGCTTCGTCATTGTTGATGACTACTCAAGATACACATGGGTGCACATAATTCTCTACAAGACTGAAGTACAAGATGTTTTCAGACGATTCGCCAATCGAGCAATGAACAACTATGGCGTCAAGATCATGCATATCAGAAGTGATAACAGCACTGAATTCAAGAACACCGGCCTTGATCTTTATCTGGATACAATGGGAATCACTCATGAATTTTCTGCTCCATACACACCACAGCAAAATGGCATTGTTGAGCGCAAGAACAGAACCCTTATTGAGATGGATCGAACAATGCTCGATGAGTACAAGACACCAAGAAAGTTCTGGCCTGAAGCCATTGATACAGCTTGTCACATCATCAACCGTGTCTACATCCATAAGCTTCTGGGCAAAACATCCTATGAGCTCCTCACTGGCAAGAAGCCAAATGTCAGCTACTTCAGAGTCTTTGGTGCTAGGTGCTGGATCAAGGATCCCCATCACAAGTCAAAATTTGAACCCCTAGCTCACGAAGGCTTCATGCTTGGCTATGGAAAGGATTCACACTCTTACAGAGTCTTCAACATCTTCCACTACAAAATAGTTGAAACAGTGGATGTGCGATTTGATGAAACCAATGGTTCACAACGAGAGCTCCTGCCAAGCACACTTGATGAAGCTCCTTCCAGTGAATCTATCAAGCTAATGGGAACTGGTGAAATCATGCCCTCTTAAGCACAGCCTGAAGAGGAACTTATCATCTCTGCACCAAACCAACCTAAAGACAATGCTCAGTCCGAAGACAATCCTCCCAATGATGACAATGATCAACATGAGCAAGGGCTTCGTCCAGTTCATCCTCATGTTGCAAATGAAGTACAAATCGAGAAGATAATTGATAGCATCAATGCACCTGGTCCGCTTACTCGATCAAGAGCAACACAGCTAGCAAATTTCTATGGGCATTTTTCATTTGTATCAATATCTGAACCCAAGAACGTTGCTGAAGCTTTTATGGAACCTAAATGGATTCAAGACATGCAAGAAGAACTTCAACAGTTCAAGCTAAATAATGTTTGGGAACTGGTCAAGCGCCCTGACCCTCGCAAGCATAACATTATTGGAACAAAGTGGATATATCGAAACAAGCAAGATGAGCATGGTTAAGTCATCAGAAACAAAGCACGTCTTTTGGCTCAAGGATATACTCAAGTTGAATGAATTGATTTTGATGAAACATTTGCTCCTGTTGCTAGGCTTGAAGCCATTCGCATACTGCTAGCCTATGCAAATCATCACAACATCTTGCTATATCAAATGGATGTAAAGAGTGCATTTCTCAATGGCAAGATTGAAGAAGAAGTGTATGTTGCACAACCACCTGGCTTTGAAGATCCAAAACATCCTGATATGGTGTACAAACTCAACAAAGCACTGTATGGCCTCAAACAAGCTCCTCACGCTTGGTATGATACAATCAAAGACTTCCTGAAGAGCAAAGGCTTCAAACCTGGATCCCTCGATCCCACACTCTTCACGAAGACATATGATGGTGAACTATTTGTGTGCCAAATATATGTGGATGACATAATCTTTGGCTACACCAACCAGAAGTAAAGTGATGAGTTTGGATATATGATGCAATAGCAATATCAGATGTCCATGATGGGTGAGCTGAAGTTCTTCCTTGGTCTTCAAATCCGTCAACAAAGAAATGGCATCTTCATATCTCAAGAAAAATATCTCAAAGATTGCCTGAAGAAGTTCGGCATGCAAGATTGCAAAGGTTACACGACGCCAATGCCAGCCAAACATCATCTTGGTCCCGACGACAATGGTAAAGAGTTCGATCAAAAGGTATACCGCTCCATGATTGGTTCTTTACTTTACCTATGTGCATCTAGGCTAGATATTATGCTTAGTGTTTGCATGTGTGCTCGATTCCAATCGGCACCAAAGGAATCGCATCACTTAGCAGTGAAGCGAATTCTTAGATATTTGGCTTACACCCCAACACACGGATTATGGTATCCAAAGGGCTCAAGGTTTGATCTGGTTGGATTCTCGGATGTTGATTATGCTGGTGACAAGGTGGATCACAAGTCCACATCAGGCACATGTCATTTTCTTGGTCGATCACTTGTCTGTTGGTCTTCAAAGAAGCAGAACTGTGTGTCACTCTCAACTGCTGAATCTGAATATATTGCTACTGGATCTTGTTGTGCTCAGCTTCTGTGGATGAAGCAAACTCTCAAGGACTATAGCATCAATCTGAAGCAAGTTCCTCTCTTCTGCGACAATGAAAGTGCCATCAAGATTGCCAACAATCCAGTCCAGCACTCGAAGACAAAGCACATTGAAATTCGTCATCATTTTCTCAGAGATCATGTCATGAAGAAAGATATTGACATCATTCACGTCAACACTGAAGAGCAACTGACAGATATCTTCACAAAGCCCTTGGATGAGAAAAGGTTTTGCAAGTTATGGTGTGAGCTAAATATCTTGGAATCCTCGAATGTCCTGTGATTAGGCACACATCCTAACACTTATGCATGTAGATGACTTGGATGTGCAACACACAAAGTAATGTATATCTTCAATCAATGAAGACTTACACTCTGAGTGTGAATATATTAACATGGAATTTGACTTCGGAGCGCCACGATAATTGTGCGCTGTGTCTGGGTCTAATACTTCCTATACGGTGGGAAACGCCACCACCAAATTTCTCATTTTGAAGTGTTTCACTCATGGCGTTATTTTGCAAAGACTTCGCATTTGGTTTGTCTTCAGTTTCAATTTATCTTCGTGATTTTATGCGCTATGATGATTTGATTGCATATATATATATACTAGTGTTCTATCCTCTACAGCATTCACTTATAGCTATGTCCTCACTGTTGAATCTTTTGAACTAAGTGAATGTGATCGGACCCTAATCTCTCTATGCTTACTATCTCAAACTCTATCTGTCCAAATCATATGCATTCTATTGAAACTGTCGAATGTCTTCTCTGCATCCTTGTCAGCAAAAGACACAGAGACAAAACATCAAGTCCTATTTAAATGAATCATCTTTATTGTCGATATCCGGAGAAGCCAGAACGAACATCCGACATACTTGGCGGGCGTGGGAATGTGGGACAATTCTAAATGTGTTGCATGCTTGCCACGTACCCGCCGGATGTGAACAGACAGGGGCACCTGCGTAATTGCGCTGTGCTACGCACCTACTTATAAATATGTGTCCCCTGTGGTAAAGAAATCCTTCTTACACCTCTCCACCTCCGTCAAAACCCTAGCGCCACCGCTAGCTCGCGACGACGCCGGCGACGAAGCGCTTAGCTGCTGCAACTTCTCCGACGCCGTCCTCACGCCGGCCGCAGACATCGTCCTCTCCGCCGTCCCCGTAGGTGTCCTCCGTCGCCAAGTTAGGGCACGATGGACTAAACTGCTCGGTCTCCTATTCTTCCCATCTAGCAGTTCTTCGTGCGGTAATTATAACTCTATTTTTACCACCTTTTTGATCTTCAAGATTCATCCTGTTTACCAAAAGTAGTTTCTACCTATTCAATGTTAAATTGATTCTGTCTGCATCTCTTAATGCCTAGTATATTCACTTAGATTTCCTATCTAGTTTGATTCCTCACTTGTACTTATTCACGAATTGGTACAAATCTGGAACCAACTCACCTATATAAGTGAATGTCTTCGCATCATGAGGTCAATGTCTTCAAACTGATTTATCTTCAAAATCTTCTGAGAATGCATATGACCTCGTCCCCTTCCCTCGCATCTCTAATGCTGTCATAGGTACATGTCCGTGGGAGAATCCCTAGGTTCTCATAGTCTGCATTCGTTTGCAGAATACTTACAGCATCATATCAATTCTCCTGAAGCCCGTTCCTGCTTGACTAGCAAGCGTAAATCTCTGAAGCCTTTGAGCATATTGAAACCATTTAGTTTGAAGTTCATGGCTGCAGAGAAATCAGTCAGGAAGGGTGGCAGACAGCGTCGTGGGGGAACTTCTAGGGATCTGCCTGATGATCTTACAGATATATACAAAATAGATCCTGAAGAAGATTACAATCAATGCAAGACTCGAATCCAATGGATTCGACGCTATTGGGCTGAACAGTGGTACAAGTACAAGTTCGTCACCCAGGAGTACGCAGAGAAGTATGCTATCAAGAGTCCTTGGGGCGATATTCTCTATCGAGGCCTTCCCCCCAAGAACAGAGCTGAAGCCATTGAGCAAAAACTCTATCCGTGCATGGTCCGTGGACCACAGCCTGAAGAAGCCGACCCATCATCATTGCTCTGGTGTCGCGACGACAATCTCTTCAAGCGCAACTTCCAGTTTGCTATGTCTTCAGCAAAGGAAAACAAGAAGTCATGGGGATTAGACTTCAATCCTGGTCCCTCTGCTCCCCGTGAGGATGGGACACGTGAAGCTGAAGAGAATAGAATTGGCCCCTTTGCAAACCTTAATGGTCTCATCTCCTACGTCTTGGTTCAGGGTGCCAAAGTGGATCATCCCAACAATGATGCTGATTCTGATGAAGCCCCTGCTCCTACTCCAAGGCCGAAGAAGCCAAAGAAGGTTAAGGTTTCATCATCAGCCGGACCTCCAAAAGCTTCTCGTGTGAAGCCATTGGCCACTGCACCTCCTGAAGCCAGTGTGCAGTCTGAAGATCAATCTCGTATCTCTAAGAAGACGGAGAAGAAAAAGAAACTTGTCAGGCATACTGATCAAGCTCTGGCTCCTGCTGCTATTCTGTGTGAAGAACCCATTGATCTATCAAGTGATGAAGATCTTGCGGATGATGCTCTTGAGCAGCTGATAAAGAGCAACGAAGAAGCAGAAATCTTCAGCAATTTGCCTCTCTTTGATGTGGCCATCATCCACAATTTCATTGATGAGTGGTTCGACACCCCAAATGTCAGCTTTGAAGATTTACAGCTTCCCATTGGACTCACCGTCTCTTTCAATGGCGCCATTGCTTCTGAGCTGGCTCTCGCTCAGCGAATCGTTGAGCTCAAGAACAAGATTGATTATGAAAAGGCTCAATTCAAGAAGCATGTGGCCAAGTTGAGTGTTCCAGACGTCAGGAACTTCAAGGTCATGCTGCATGAGCTTAAAGAAGCTTTTCTGAAGAAGCGCCAAGAAGCTCAAGGCTCTCGTGAGCGCATGAAGAGTTTGGCTGATAAGTGTGTGCTTGCCTACAATGAGGCTGAGAAGCGCAAGTCACTTGGCCGTCTTGGCATTGACCCTAGGATGGAAGCAAAGAAAAAGAAGCTCCACGCATTATCTTCCCAAGTAGCATGACTTGCTTGAAGCCAAAGGTCACCACAACTGCTTCAGAACAGAAGAAGACGAGGGCTGCAGAGGCTGAAGCCAGAAAGAGGAAGAATACCGAAGCCTCTGATGCCACTCCCTCCAAGAAGAAGCGCAAGACCAAGAAGAATCGGGCTGCTCCCACAGAGCCCCTCTTTGTTGAACCCATCTCAGTGATTCATCCTGCATCTGCATCCCAAGAACTTCACCTGACTGTTCATGACCATGCTTCCACAGAGGCTCCTGAAGCTGAAGATATACCAGCAGCTGAACCCACCGCTGCTGAAGACATTGGTCATCATGACAATGTTGAAGATGATGAAGTTCTTCCTCAGATCGAATACAATGTGGTATCATCGCCTATTCATACGAACAGTGAACTCATCAGCATTGGACGTCCTCTAACGCCAATTGCACGGGATGATTCATGGGCTGATCGCCCGCAAGAACAAGACTCCCCCAACACTCCCCAACAACAACAAGTCACAACATTTGTACAAGCTGAAGAGGATGAGGGCCTGCCCACTCCATCTCCAAAAGCGTCGCCTGTACTCCATAGGCTTCGCAAAGGACCAAGGCCTCAAGCTCCTCTTCCGAGCGTTCCAGAAGGAGAAGTGCATCATCAACCTGTTGCACGTCAAGTGTTTTCAGAAGCCACTCCTGCTGTGAATGTCTCTGCATCTGAAGCACCAGCTGCTGAAGACAATCCGGCTGCATCAGCCGATGAAGAACGTCAAGAAGAACGTGTCTCTACTCCCCCCATTCCTGAAGAAATAGTTCACGAGGTGAACGTGTCAATGCCTGACCCTCCAACTCCTCAAGTGGAGGTTGAAAATCCTGAAGCTGCCACAACCAATGCAAGTGAAGTCGATGACATTGTCATGGCTGAAGCTAATGTGGAGCTTGCAACAACCAGTGTGCCTGAAGCTAATGCGGCCACTGCACCTGAAGCTAGTGAGGCTACTGCTCCTGAAGCACCTGTTGTGCAACCTGAAGCCTCAGCTGCTGCCACTGCTCCTGTTCCAGCCCCAAGGCCCTATACAATTGAGCAAGCATATAACCATGGAGAGCTAACAACAGTCAGATGGCCCATTCTGGTCCCTCCGCCTAATGTCTCTGGTCCTCAATTTGACTATCACATTGAGCATTGCCTCAAGTCCAGAAGCCCAAGCCAAGACTGCCAAGATTTCCTGGTGCTACCACCACTCTCGGGTCCTTCAATGCAAATGGCTTCAAGAGCCACAACACATTCTTTGATAGCTCGAAGAACCCCTACCCGAAGCCAAGAATTGCATCAGATCGGTTCTGGAGTCATCAGCAGCGAAGCTATTACTCCTGTGTTCTGTATGATCAAGGGTGCATCTTCCCCCATATGCGCCTCGACACTGAAGCCATTACTGGACTACCCTGCTTAGAAGAAGCACTTGACTGCTTTCGTGATGCTGGGCTGCTCAGTTTTGTCATAGATAAAGAACACTGGAATGAAGAACTATTGCTTCAATTCTATGCCACACTGCACATTCGCGGCTACAACAGAGATACGAAGACTTGGGTTCTCGAGTGGATGACCGGAGACGTTCATCATGAAGCCAAAGCTATGGATATCATCGAGCTTACAGGACTGTCCACTCCCGGAGAACTCTATGAATCTGGCTGTCAACATCATCGCAATGCCCTGGAAAGCATCTTTCATAGGCCTGAACCCAATATGAGTCAGATGCTGAGCATGATGAAGCCTTTGCCCCGTGATGCTGAATATCCAACAGAGTTCTTTGTTGAAGACCTTGAGTATCTCCACGCACCATATATCACATCATCAGGCGGACTCTATGGCCTATCAAATGACATTCATCAGCGGCAAAGCTTGAAGGAGCTATGAAGACTTTGGTCTTCTACATTTTCAATGGCATCAGCTTCAATGCACAAGATTTCTTCATCAGGCAACTTGCTGCCTCCGGCTTTGATCTCTTTGGTCTAAAGTTTTATGCTCCATGGGTCATGCGCCTCATAAAGCAACACTCTACTGTCAACTATCAACCTTCTGCTCGCAATCATGTGATTTTTCTACCTGAGGTTGATATGTTAGTTGAAGCTATATATCCTGACCCTGCCAAGAAGCCTCTTTGTCTTCAGAATGCCAAGCACCAAAGCTTCACTCAACTCATTGAAGGTGTTCAAACAGCTACACGAATCTATCCATTGGCTGGAAATACTCGTCTGCCTCATCGAGCACCTACTGAAGCCACTGAAATCACCATTGCCTAAAGGCCTTGGAAGCGTTCCCGCGTTCTCAATGATCGAGAACTTCTTGTGGCCCTTCATCAGAAACAGGATAAACATCACTTTTGGCTCAAGAGACAGATGCAAAGCCTCTTGGTGGATGTCAATCGCATTCGCAACCTTGCCACCAAGAATGCCTTTGTTGCTCATGAAACTTGCCAGCGATCATGGAAGAGTTTGACCCTGCTTAGTGCTGAAGCAGATCTTCAAGACGATGGCTTCAATGAAAGATTTCAGTTTGACTCCACTCCTCCACGGAATCTTGTCCTACGAAGAACTCCATCTCTTGAAGACTCTGAATATTCTTCCTCCACGACAACGGTAAATGCCAGAGTGATCGATGATGAAGATGATGCTACTTCACCACCTCCTACTACTACTCGCGCATCGACACTGCACCAAGTTCATCTGCACCGCCACCCAACGACGACAACCCTGCTGCTTCACCTACTCATCAAGAAGACGAGTAGATGCTCTATGTCTTCAGACCTTTTTGGTCATTACTGACAAAAGGGGGAGAAGCGTATGAGTTGATAGTCTTCAAGCTGGTTCATATGGGCGGTTGCGTTATATTTTGCCTCGTGCTTACAACTCTTGCGTTTTGAAACATTTGGTTCTATGAGTTGTAACACTTAAACATGATGGTCGTCTGCTACTTATTTGCATTTCCACGTGCGATGATAACTTCCGCACTTAGATCATCCTGCATACGTCCATTTTTCATTATGCATGTCATCCTATATGCTATATCATTTCATGCATGATGAATTATCTTCGTAAGTTGAAGTGGATCTCCACAAGTACAACCTTCCATGTGCATTTGCATTCCAAAAGCAAAATTATTTATATGCACATCTTCAGGGGGAGCCCTTGCTACTTATGAAGACAAATTCCTATCCTTTACAATTTCACATACTTTATCCCCGTTGAAAACTTCAACCAGTTTGTCATCAATCACAAAAAAGGGGGAGATTGTAAGTGTTGGAAATATGCCCTAGAGGCAATAATAAAAGTATTATTATTATATTTCCTTGTTCATGATAATTGTCTTTTATTCATGCTATAACTGTATTATCCGGAAATCGTAATACACATGTGAATACATAGACCACAATATGTCCCTAGTGAGCCTCTAGTTGACTAGCTCGTTGTGATCAACAGATAGTCATGGTTTCCTGGCTATGGACATTGGTTGTCGTTGATAACGGGATCACATCATTAGGAGAATGATGTGATGGACAAGACCCAATCCTAAGACTAGCACAATAGATCGTGTAGTTCATTTGCTAGAGCTTTGCCAATGTCAAGTATCTCTTCCTTCGACCATGAGATCGTGTAACTCCTGGATACCGTAGGAGTGCTTTGGGTGTATCAAACGTCACAACGTAACTGGGTGACTATAAAGGTGCACTACAGGTATCTCCGAAAGTATCTATTGTTTTATGCGGATCGAGACTGGGATTTGTCACTCCGTGTAAACGGAGAGGTATCTCTGGGCCCACTCGGTAGGACATCATCATATGCGCAATGTGACCAAGGAGTTGATCACGGTATGATGTGTTACGGAACGAGTAAAGTGACTTGCCGGTAACGAGATTGAACAAGGTATTGGATACCGACGATCGAATCTCGGGCAAGTAACATACCAATAGACAAAGGGAATTGAATACGGGATCGATTGAGTCCTTGACATCGTGGTTCATCCGATGAGATAATCGTGGAACATGTGGGAGCCAACATGGGTATCCAGATCCCGCTGTTGGTTATTGAGTGGAGAACGTCTCGGTCATGTCTGCATGTCTCCCGAACCCGTAGGGTCTACACACTTAAGGTTCGATGACGCTAGGGTTATAAAGGAAGCTTGTATGTGGTTACCGAATGTTGTTCGGAGTCCTGGATGAGATCCCGGACGTCACGAGGAGTTCCGGAATGGTCCGGAGGTAAAGATTTATATATAGGAAGTCCTGTTTCGGCCATCGGGACAAGTTTCGGGGTCATCGGTATTGTACCGGGACCACCGGAAGGGTCCCGGGGGCCCACCGGGTGGGGCCACCTGCCCCGGGGGGCCACATGGGCTGTAGGGGGTGCGCCTTGGCCTACATGGGCCAAGGGCACCAGCCCCAAGAGGCCCATGCGCCTAGGGAACCCTAGAGGGAAGAGTCCTCAAGGGGGAAGGCACCTCCGAGGTGCCTTGGGGAGGATGGACTCCTCCCCCCCCTCTTGGCCGCCGCACCAGATGCCATCTGGAGGCTGGCCGCCGCCCCTTTGGGTGGGAAACCCTAAAGGGGGCGCAGCCCTCCCCTTCCCCTATATATATGAGGCCTAGGGGCTGCCCATAACACGTGATTTGATCTCTCGTTGGTGCAGCCCTGCCCTCTCCCTCCTCCTCTTCTCCCATGGTGCTTGGCGAAGCCCTGTGGGATTGCCACGCTCCTCCACCACCACCACGCCATTGTGCTGCTGTTGGATGGAGTCTTCCTCAACCTCTCCCTCTCTCCTTGCTGGATCAAGGCGTGGGAGACGTCACCGGGCTGTACGTGTGTTGAACGCGGAGGTGCCGTCCGTTCGGCACTTGATCATTGGTGATTTGAATCACGACGAGTACGACTCCATCAACCCCGTTCACTTGAACGCTTCCGCTTAGCGATCTACAAGGGTATGTAGATGCACTCTCCTTCTACTCGTTGCTGGTCTCTCCATAGATAGATCTTGGTGATTCGTAGGAAAATTTTGAATTTCTGCTACGTTCCCCGACAGTGGCATCATGAGCTAGGTCTATTGCGTAGATTCTTTGCACGAGTAGAACACAAAGTAGTTGTGGGCGTTGATGTTGTTCAATATGCTTACTGTTACTAGTCCAATCTTGTTTCGACGGTATTGTGGGATGAAGCGGCCCGGACCGACCTTACACGTACTCTTACGTGAGATAGGTTCCACCGATTGACATGCACTTGGTGCATAAGGTGGCTAGCGGGTGCCAGTCTCTCCCACTTTAGTCGGAACGGATTCGATGAAAAGGGTCCTTATGAAGGGTAAATAGCAATTGGCATATCACGTTGTGGTCTTGCGTAGGTAAGAAACGTTCTTGCTAGAAACCCATAGCAGCCACGTAAAACATGCAACAACAATTAGAGGACGTCTAACTTGTTTTTGCAGGGTATGCTATGTGATGTGATATGGCCAAGAAGAATGTGATGAATGATATGTGATGTATGAGATTGATCATGTTCTTGTAATAGGATTCACGACTTGCATGTCGATGAGTATGACAACCGGCAGGAGCCATAGGAGTTGTCTTTATTTTTTGTATGACCTGCGTGTCATTGAAGAACGCCATGTAACTTACTTTACTTTATTGCTAAACGCGTTAGCCATAGAAGTAGAAGTAGTCGTTGGCGTGACAACTTCATGAAGACACGATGATGGAGATCATGATGATGGAGATCATGGTGTCATGCCGGTGACGATGATGATCATGGAGCCCCGAAGATGAAGATCAAAAGGAGCAAAATGATATTGGCCATATCATGTCACTCTTTGATTGCATGTGATGTTTATCATGTTTATGCATCTTGTTTACTTAGGACGACGGTAGTAAATAAGATGATCCCTTACAAAATTTCAAGAAGTGTTCTCCCCTAACTGTGCACCGTTGCTACAGTTCGTCGCTTCTAAGCACCACGTGATGATCGGGTGTGATGGATTCTTACGTTCACATACAACGGGTGTAAGACAGTTTTACACAGCGAAAACACTTTGGGTTAACTTGACGAGCCTAGCATGTACAGACATGGCCTCGGAACACGGAGACCGAAAGGTCGAGCATGAGTCGTATGGTAGATACGATCAACATAAAGATGTTCACCGATGATGACTAGTCCGTCTCACGTGATGATCGGACACGGCCTAGTTGACTCGGATCATGTGATCACTTAGATGACCAGAGGGATGTCTATCTAAGTGGGAGTTCATAAGATGAACTTAATTATCTTGAACATAGTCAAAAGACCTTTTTGCAAATTATGTCGTAGCTCGCGCTTTAGTTCTACTGTTTTAGATATGTTCCTAGAGAAAATATAGTTGAAAGTTGACAGTAGTGATTATGCGGACAGTAGAAAGCTTATGTCCTTAATGCACCGCTCAGTGTGCTGAACCCCAACGTCGTTTGTCGATGTTGCGAACATCGGACATACACGTTTTGATAACTACGTGATAGTTCAATTAAATGGTTTAAGTAGAGGCACCAAAGACGTTTTCGAAACGTCTCGGAACATATGAGATGTTTCGAGGGCTGAAATTGGGATTTCAGGCTCGTGCCCACGTCAAGAGGTACAAGACCTCCGACAATTTTCTTAGCCTACAAACTAAGGGAGAAAAGATCAATCGTTGAGCTTGTGCTCAGATTGTCTGAGTGCAACAATCACTTGAATCGAGTGGGAGTTAATATTCCAGATGAGATAGTGATGTTTCTCCAAAGTCATTGCCACCAAGCTGCAAGAGCTTCGTGATGAACTATAACATATCAGGGATAGATATGATGATCCTTGAGGTATTCGCGATGTTTGACACCGCGAAAGTAGAAATCAAGAAGGAGCATCAATTGTTGATGGTTGGTGAAACCACTAGTTTCAAGAAGGGCAAGGGAACAAAGGGATACTTCATGAAACGGCAATTCAGCTGCTGCTCTAGTGAAGAAACCCAAGGTTGAACCCAAACCCGAGACTAAGTGCTTCTGTAATAAGGGGAACAGTCACTAGAGCGGAATTACCCTAGATACTTGGTAGATGAGAAGGCTGGCAAGGTCGATAGAAGTATATTGGATATACATTATGTTAATGTGTACTTTGCTGGTACTCCTAGTAGCACCAGGGTATTAAGATACCAGTTCAGTTGCTAAGTGTTAGTAACTCGAAATAAAAGGCTACGGAATAAACGGAGACTAGCTAAAGGTGAGTTGACGATATATGTTTGATGTGATCAAACATCGCACGCTCCCTCTACCATCAAGATTAGTATTAAACCTGAATGGTTTATTGAATCTCGATCGTAGTGATACACATTTTCATGCCAAAAGATATAACATAGTAATGATAGTACCACTTACTTGTGGCACTGCCATGTAAGTCATAATGGTATAAAACGCATGAAGAAGCTCCATGTTGATGGATCTTTGGACTCACTCGTTTTTGAAAAGTTTGAGACATGCTAACCATGTCTATTGGTGTATATGCATGAAGAAACTCCATGCAAATGGATCGTTCAGACTCACTTGATTTTGAATCACTTGAGATATGCAAATCATACCACATGGGCAAGATGACTGAAAAGCCTCATTTTCAGTAAGATGGAACAAGATGGCAACTTGTTGGAAGTAACACATTTTGATGTGTGCAGTCGAATGAGTGCTGAGGCATGCAGTGAATATCATTATGTTCTTACTTCACAGATGATTCGAGTAAATGTTGAGTATATTTACTTGATGAAACACAAGTCTGAATTATTGAATGGTTCAAGTAATTTCAGAGTGAAGTAGCAGATCATTGTGACAAGAGGATAAAATGTCTATGATATGATCATAGAGATGAATATCTGAGTTACGAGTTTTGGCACACAATTAAGACATTGTGGAAATTGTTTCGCAATTAATACCGCCTGGAACACCATAATGTGATGGTGTGTCCGAACATCATAGTTGCACCCTATTGGATATGGTGCGTACCATGATGTCTCTTATCGAATTACCACTATTGTCCATGGGTTAGGCATTAGAGAAAACCACATTCACTTTCAATAGGGCACCACGTAATTCCGTTGAGATGACACCGTATGAACTATGGTTTAGAGAAACCTAAGTTGTCGTTTCTTAAAGGTTTGGGGCTGCGATGCTTATGTGAAAAAGTTTCAGGATTGATAAGCTCGAACCCAAAGCGGATAAAATGCATCTTCATAGGACACCCAAAACAGTTGGGTATACCTCCTAATTCAGATCCGAAAGCAATATGGATTGTTTCTTGAATCGGGTCCTTTCTCGAGGAAAGGTTTCTCTCGAAAGAGTTGAGTGGGAGGATGGTGGAGACTTGATGAGGTTATTGAACCGTCTCTTCAACTAGTGTCTGGCAGGGCACAGGGAGTTGTTCCTGTGGCACCTACACCAATTGAAGTGGAAGCTTATGATATTGATCATGAAACTTCGGATCAAGTCACTCCCAAACCTTGTAGGATGACAAGGATGCGTACTACTTCAGAGTGGTACGTAATCCTGTCTTGAAGGTCATGTTGCTAGACAACAATGAACCTACGAGCTATGGAGAAGCGATGGTGGGCCCGGATTCCGATAAATGGCTTGAGGCCATAAAATCCGAGAGAGGATCCATGTATGAAAACAAAGTGTAGACTTTGGCAGAACGGCTCGATGGTCGTAAGGCTAATGAGTACAGATGGATTTCAAAAGGAAGACGGACAATGATGGTAAATGTCACCATTAAGAAAGCTCGACTTGTCGTTAAGATGTTTTCCGACAAGTTCAAGGAGTTGACTACGATGAGATTTTCTCACTCGTAGCGATGCTAAGAGTCTGTTGGAATTATATTAGCGATTACTGCATTATTTATGAAATCTTGCAGATAGGATGTCAAAACATTATTTCCTCGACGATTTTAATGAGGAAAGGTTGTATGTGATACAACCGGAAGGTTTTGTCAATCCCAAAAGATGCTAATAAGTATGCAAAGCTCCAGCAATCCTTCTAAGGACTGGAGTGAGCATCTCGGAGTTGGAATGTATGCTTTGATGATGATCAAAAATTTTGGGTTTGTACAAAGTTTATGAGAAACTTGTATTTCCAAAGAAGTGAGTGGGAGCACTATAGAATTTCTGATGAGTATATGTTGTTGACATATTGTTGATCAGAAATGACGTAGAATTTCTGGAAAGCATATAGGGTTATTTTGAAAGTGTTTTTCAATGGAAAGCCTGGATTAAGCTACTTGAACATTGAGCATCAAGATCTATAAGGATAGATCAAAATGCTTAATAATACTTTCAAATGAGCACATACCTTGACATGATCTTGAAGGTGTTCAAGATGGACCAGTCAAAGAAGGAGTTCTTGCCTGAGTTGTAAGGTACGAAGTTAAGACTTAAAGCTCAACCACGGCAGAATAGAGAGAAAGGACGAAGGTCGTCCCCTATGCTTAAGACGTAGGCTCTTCAGTATGCTATGTTGTGTACCGCACCTGAAGTGTGCCTTGCCATGAGTCAGTCAAGGGGTACAAGAGTGATCCAAGAATGGCTCACAGGACAGCGGTGAAAGTTATCCTTAGTAACTAGTGGACTAAGGAATTTTCTCGATTATGGAGGTGGTAAAAGAGTTCGTCGTAAAAGTTACGACGATGCAAGCTTGACACCTATCCGGATAGCTCTAAGTAGAGAGACCGGATACATATAATGGAGCAATAATTTAGGATAGCTCCAAGTAGAACAGTTGTTTGGAATAGCTCCAAATAGAGCGTGGTAGCTGCATCTAGGAGATGACATAGAGATTTGTAAAGCACACACGGATCTGAAAGGTTCAGACCTGTTGACTAAAACCTCTCTCACAAGCAACATGATCAAACATAAAACTCATTGAGTGTTAATCACATAGTGATGTGAACTAGACTACTGACTCTAGTAAACTCTTGGGTATTAGTCACATGGCGATGTGACCTGTGAGTGTTAATCACATGGCGATGTGAACTAGATTATTGACTCTAGTGCAAGTGGGAGACTGTTGGAAATATGCCCTAGAGGCAATAATAAAAGTATTATTATTATATTTCCTTGTTCATGATAATTGTCTTTTATTCATGCTATAACTGTATTATCCGGAAATCGTAATACACGTGTGAATACATAGACCACAATATGTCCCTAGTGAGCCTCTAGTTGACTAGCTCGTTGTGATCAACAGATAGTCATGGTTTCCTGGCTATGGACATTGGTTGTCGTTGATAACGGGATCACATCATTAGGAGAATGATGTGATGGACAAGACCCAATCCTAAGACTAGCACAATAGATCGTGTAGTTCATTTGCTAGAGCTTTGCCAATGT
Source organism: Triticum dicoccoides (assembly GCF_002162155.2). Lineage (NCBI taxonomy): Eukaryota > Viridiplantae > Streptophyta > Magnoliopsida > Poales > Poaceae > Triticum > Triticum dicoccoides. The sequence goes on from NC_041383.1 coordinate 256,069,223, forward strand.
CAAGTATCTCTTCCTTCGACCATGAGATCGTGTAACTCCTGGATACCATAGGAGTGCTTTGGGTGTATCAAACGTCACAACGTAACTGGGTGACTATAAAGGTGCACTACAGGTATCTCCGAAAGTATCTATTGTTTTATGCGGATCGAGACTGGGATTTGTCACTCCGTGTAAACGGAGAGGTATCTCTGGGCCCACTCGGTAGGACATCATCATATGCGCAATGTGACCAAGGAGTTGATCACGGGATGATGTGTTACGGAACGAGTAAAGTGACTTTCCGGTAACGAGATTGAACAAGGTATTGGATACCGACGATCGAATCTCGGGCAAGTAACATACCGATAGACAAAGGGAATTGAATACGGGATCGATTGAGTCCTTGACATCGTCGTTCATCCGATGAGATCATCGTGGAACATGTGGGAGCCAACATGGGTATCCAGATCCCACTGTTGGTTATTGACTGGAGAACGTCTCGGTCATGTCTGCATGTCTCCCGAACCCGTAGGGTCTACACACTTAAGGTTCGATGACGCTAGGGTTATAAAGGAAGCTTGTATGTGGTTACCGAATGTTGTTCGGAGTCCCGGATGAGATCCCGGACATCACGAGGAGTTCCGGAATGGTCCGGAGGTAAAGATTTATATATAGGAAGTCCTGTTTCGGCCATCGGGACAAGTTTCGGGGTCATCGGTATTGTACCGGGACCACAGGAAGGGTCCCGGGGGCCCACCGGGTGGGGCCACCTGCCCCGGGGGGCCACATGGGCTGTAGGGGGTGCGCCTTGGCCTACATGGTCCAAGGGCACCAGCCCCAAGAGGCCCATGCGCCTAGGGAACCCTAGAGGGAAGAGTCCTCAAGGGGGAAGGCACCTCCGAGGTGCCTTGGGGAGGATGGACTCCTCCCCCCCCTCTTGGCCGCCGCACCAGATGCCATCTGGAGGCTGGCCGCCGCCCCTTGGGGTGGGAAACCCTAAAGGGGGCGCAGCCCTCCCCTTCCCCTATATATATGAGGCCTAGGGGCTGCCCATAACACGTGACTTGATCTCTCGTTGGTGCAGCCCTGCCCCTCTCCCTCCTCCTCTTCTCCCATGGTGCTTGGCGAAGCCCTGCGGGATTGCCACGCTCCTCCACCACCACCACGCCGTTGTGCTGCTGTTGGATGGAGTCTTCCTCAACCTCTCCCTCTCTCCTTGCTGGATCAAGGCGTGGGAGACGTCACCGGGCTGTACGTGTGTTGAACGCGGAGGTGCCGTCCGTTCGGCACTTGATCATCGGTGATTTGAATCACGACGAGTACGACTCCATAAACCCCGTTCACTTGAACGCTTCCGCTTAGCGATCTACAAGGGTATGTAGATGCACTCTCCTTCTACTCGTTGCTGGTCTCTCCATAGATAGATCTTGGTGTTTCGTAGGAAAATTTTGAATTTCTGCTACGTTCCCCGACAGTAAGTGCATCTAGTGCCACCCCTAGTTGGTTTTGGAGTATTGACGACAAAGTTGGTTGAGGGACTAATGCTTCGTGAGAATTGCAGGATAACGCAAGTAGTGTCCCTCATTGATTCGGTTTACCTACCGAAGATGACCCCTAAAAATGTATGAAGACATTGACGACAATGGTGGTATGAGAAGATATTCATATTGAAGACTATGACATGAGAAGACATTGCGTGAAGACTATGGAGCACGAAGACTGTGTGGTTTCGTTGTTTCCTTTTCTTCTTTGTTGAGTCATAGGAACCACCGTACTGTTAAGTGGGGTCCAAGTGAACTAAGTCAGAGTGACTGAAGTGATGCTCAACCCAAATCCTATGTCTTCGAGCGAAGACAATGAGAGCAAATCTTATCCAGAGTTGGATGAGTCAGCTTTGCTTGTAGCCCAAGTAAAGTTGCCGTGTGTGTTTGGAATCTGACCGTTGGAACACGTGTCAGTTCCTTAGTGACCCAGGGTCATTTTGGACAAATCAGGTTGGGTTGCCTAGTGGCTATAAATAGCCCACCCCCTACACCATAAATTGGTGGCTGCTCAGAGTTAATATACGGCTTTTATCCTTTGAGAGCAACCCACCTCGAAGCATTTGAGAGGGAGAAATCATTGCGAGGACAAAGCCCAAGCACCCAGAGCCAAAGAGTGTTAGGCATCACTGAAGTCTTTCTGTCTGTGTGACCTGAAGACTTATTACACTTGAGGACTGTGTATCCTCTAGCCGGTTAGGCGTCTCGTTCTGAGCATCCAAGAGTCATTGTCGATTGTCGGGTGAACGGAGTCTGTGAAGGTTTGGAAGTCTACCTTGAAGACTTACCAAAGTGATTGGGCGAGGACTGGGTGTCCTTAGCTCAAGGGGAATAAGTTGAAGACACGGTCTTCTGAGTTGAATCTCAGCCTCCCTAACCAGACGTACAGTTGTCACAGCAACTGGAACTGGTCCAACAAATCCTGTGTCTTCAACAAGTGACTGGTTCTATCTCTTCTCTCCTTTACTTTGAGTTTGTCTTCGTGAAGTCATTGCTTATCTGTCTTATCTGATTGACTTCATTGCTTGACTACTATTGTTGATTGGCTTCATACTATCTTCCATCCTGATCCTACTACCTTGCTGCTATTGGTCTTCGTATGTTAATGCTATTGCATACTTGACTATGGCTTGCTTGTTGTAGTTTATCTTCCACTGCATATCAATTAGGTTATTTCTATTGTTTGTCTTTGAAACTTCCATGTTTTGAAGACTTTCATAAAAATCGCCTGTTCACCCCCCCTCTATTCGATAACTAGGACTTTCAGAGCCCCCGTGCGGGATGTAGCCAGCCGGTGTATTGCCTCTCGGTGAACAAAGACCGTTGCTACCGTGCGCGCGGTACGTAGAACGAGTCGAGACGTGGTGAGTCGAGCCGGTTGGTTGGCTTTGGATGAACGGTTGCCGGTGGGGGTTGGATGAACAAGACCCCGTAGTAGTAGGCCATTGCCTCTGGATGAACTGGACCCCGAGGAGGCCGCCGCACCCCAGCCGGTTGGGGGTGGATGAATAGGACCCCATTGAGGCTGGATGAACAGTAGCTAGTGGAGGCTGGATGAATAGTAGCCGTGGATGAACAGTAGCTGGTGGAAGCTGGAGGAGGTCGACAGTGGATGAATAGTAGCCCATGGAGGCTGGAGCGATGTAGTAGATGGTGGATGAACAAAACCCCATTTTGATTGTAGGCGCTCCAACACAAGTTTGTTTCCTCCATTTTGCATTACAGCACACCCATCCCGATCAACAAGACCCCGTTTCGACCGTAGGCACTCTAATAGAAGTACGTTTCCTCTGTTTTGTGGTATGCCAGACCGCCCCCTCGATGAACAGGATCCTTTTCGACCGTGGCCGGATGAATAGAAGGCCATTTCCTCCGTTATGCGGTACGCCAGACCCTGTTTCGGCTATTCCGTCCAAGTCGGTTAGCTCCCGTTGAACAGGACACATTCCGACCCAGTCAGTTGCCTCCCAACGAACAGGATTCTATTTCTCCGTTTCGACCCAGCCGGTTCGCTACCCAATGACAAGACACTGTTTTTGCCATCCGTTGCCTCTCCATGTACACAAACCTTGGCCGTCCGTATATATGCGCGAGTACGTGCTCGAGACCCCGCCCATATGTACGTACGTGACCGTATTTTTTGCCCCATGGTTGTACATACATGTATATGCCTTAGACGGGACTGCGTGAACTGCTATATCAGGTGCTCTACAATGACACGTGCCACTACTTACTTGGGCATGGTTCATACTTGCACAGAGACCCACCGAACAGTATGTACGTAAACGTTCATGACCAGACAAACAATGCTACATACGCCTTGAACGGGTGGGTCGTAGCGGTCAGGGACGATAAGGACGCGCTTCCTTGCGTGCGAAGATATAATTGGTCGGTCCCAGCTGTCAGTGGGAGGAATCGTTTTTATTTTGCGAGTAATAAGGAGGCACTTCCTTGTGTTCGAAGATGTAACTGGTGGGTCTAGCTGTCAGCCTCACTGCCTCAAGTCCTCTTCTGATGGATCTCCTTTGTTGACCATGTTGACCACGCCGCACCAAGAGCACCAAGGCGGTGGACGACAGGGAGGCCTAGGAAGGGAATGACGCGGAGTTAGGGAAGACGCGGCGGTGTGTCGGTGTACAAAAGTAGGGGTCCCTTTTTGTACCCCTTTACTTGTGCGTAGGTATTCGCAGCCCCACGCCTGTGGCCACGCTTGGCGGGGCAGAAGAAGCCAAGATTACTAGAGCTGTGCTCAAGACCAAAAGCATGAAGAGCTGAGGGGCGACATGAAACTCCCCCGGTAAGGTCCTTGCCGGGGCGGCCTTCGCGGCCCCAGCAAGAACCTTGCTGGAGCAACTTGTCCAACCCCAGTCAGGCTACCACCCTTGAGCCTAAGAGTTCTGACATCCTCAACCACATTGGAACCAAAGCTCGGGAGGCGCCTCCATGGTGGCATGCAGATCTTTGTGAAGACCAAGAACATACAAGACTAGATGAGAATCAGAAGATGGAGATCCTCGGCAAGATCCTTGCTGAGGATACCCACGAGACCCCCCGGCAAGACCCTTGCCGAGGATGCCCACGACGCCTGGCAAGACCCTTGCCGGGGCCCTAGCAAGACTCTTGCCGAAGACACCCGCGGGGCCGCAGCCAGGCCCACACACGCCGAGGCTCCACCGCCGTTCCCACATAGCTGCTAGCCCACCAACTAGGCAGACACGTGTGTGGCGACGTGCGGCTTCCGGGCCAACTTAGCAAGCACCTGCGTGGTGGCATGCAGATCTTTGTGAAGACTCTGCCACCATGCCAACTCAGCAGCCAACCAGCGTGGCACTACACGCCTCGTCAGCTCGGACGCGCGTTGAAGCCAGGCGAGGCGGCGATAGCTGGGACAAGCTTCCTTGCCGTCCCCCATAAAGCAAGAAGGACACATCGGCAGCGCATTAAATGCATTTGTCCTATGGTGCCAGGAGATAGACTCGACTACTGTACAAACTTTCCTCCTCCTGTGTGCCACTATGGCAGCCCCTTTATCTATAAAAGGAGGCGCGCGGCATACTGGGAGAGGATTCGAACTTTTAGGACCCTGCACGCTTTGTAGCTAGTCCAAGAACACTAGACAAACATAAACCAGCAGGTGTAGGGTATTAGGTATCACTTGCGGCCCGAACCTGGATAATCCCCCTGCGTTGATCTTCTAATCCAGCTCTTTCCACAGCCCCGCTCCCGCCAACCATAGCAAAAGGGATTCTTCGTGATCCCGTAGGTGTCGTTTCCCCTGACATATTTGGCGCGCCAGGTACGGGGTGCAAGCTGTGAAAATCCGGTTTGAAGGTTAGCGCACCAACTTCATCATCACCATGGCCCCCAAGAGAAAGGGGATCACATCAATCGGCTCGTCTGGTGCCGGCACGTCCTCGCCAGCGCAAGCAGGCGGCCGGGTGGCCACATGGGGCCGGAGACATGGCCCGCAAGCACCCACGGCATTATGGCAATCGGAGCCAGGCGAGGGATGTCGTCCGAATTCGAGACGGCGAGCCACACACCGCTGGGTCCAGGGGCGAGGCCGTGTTACCCACGGGCGGCGCGGCAGCCTCTATGGCACCCCAGCTGGCACCCGCGCCACGCCCTTCCCAAGCCGCGCGCGACGAGCAACACCGCGATGCCGTAAAGAGCCCTGTGCACCACTCGCAGGACGCACCAGGACGGCGTGCACGCTCGGACGCTGGTAGAGGCAGCGTGCGACCGCGAGACCGTGACAGAGCCCTTTCTAACCCAGTTGGAAGTCAGAGCGCATCACGGTCTACGCAGATCTCTCTGCCGCCTACGCCAGCAGAATCGCTGGCGCGCGTGCAGCTGCTCCTCGACTTCCTCCTGCTGTGGAGAAGCTCGACGAGTGGAGGGCCACCATTCGAAGCCTTGTCAGCTTAGCCAACAAAGACGAGCCGCTCCCGACGGGACCCTCACACTAGCGTCCTGACGAGCCGGTGCATGCCGGTGGTTGGGGGACTAGAGACGCTGCGACCACGATGCACCCCCTCCCCCCGCGGCCGCGACAACAGCCACCGGCCCGTCGAGCCAACGTCTGTGACAATGTTTCCACAGGGTCGTCTGACCCGCGAGCCCGCCGTGACCAATGTCAAGTCCTCCGGGAACGGGCCCAGGAAGACGCTCGAACTACCATCGAACAACAATGGGAGATGCACCATCAGTCAGATCAGCGTGCGGGCCCTACTATGGACCACTCGGCGCTGAGGGGCGTCGGCAACCTGCCTTATGAGGTGGGTTGTCCAGCCTTTACCCAAGAGACACGGCAATTCCAGTGGCCCTCCCATCGCACGTTCAAGCCCGATGTTGGCGAGAAGTACAACAGCAAGACCCACCCATCGGAGTTCCTCAGCATCTACACCATCGCGAGCTGCTGGAGCTCGCGACAACAAGGTGCTTGCCAATTACTTCCCATTGGCACTCAAGCCCAACATCATGTCATGGTTGATGCACTTGCGAGTGGATTCCATTTCTTCTTGGTCGGATTGGTGTCATGAGTTTGTTGGCGCCTTCACTGGAGGCCACCAAGCTCATGGCCAGGCAAGCGATTTGCATATCATCCCCCAGAAAAAAGGTGAAAACCTATGCAAGTACATACAGAGGTTCAACCAGGTGCAGTACAACATCCCAGATGTTCATCTCGCCGCTGTCATCAGCGCATTCCATCAAAATGTGTGCAACCGCAAGATGCGTGAAGAGTTGGCGATGAACAAGGTCAAGGACGTGGCCGAACTTTATGTTCTGGCCGATAGATGTGCTCGTGCTGAATAGGGGAGGAAGTACCCCGGCGAAGACGCTGGTGTGGAGACCGACTCCACAGACAAAGACGCCGCCGCCCCAAAGAAGAAGGGTAGGCGCCGCAACCGGAAGCATAAGGGCAAGACTGTGGTTGCCGTCGAGGGATCCGGTGAGCCCGGCCGACAAAAAGGCCAAGGCTAATGACCCCAGCAAGGAGGTTGCCGGGTGTGCCGCCTCCCTAGCCTTGGCGGCTGCCGGCAAGCCGGGAGGCTCCGACAAGCAGTACTGCAAGATCCATCGCACCAAGGGCAATGACCTCCAGAACTGCCAACAGGTTGAGCTGCTTGCAGAAAAGTAGAAGGCTGAGTCTGAAAGGCGAGACAAGGAGAAGGGTCAGGATGGTGCTGAGGGGTCCAGTAAGAAGCATGGCAGCCAAGGGGGTCACTGCGACAAAGATAAAAAACAAGAGAGGCCCGCTCGGGGCCGGGACAAGGAATAGGAAGATGATGATCACGATGAGTACAACAAGTCCGGCGAGCATGAGTTCCAGAAGGCTATAGAGGCCATGTGCATCGACGGTGGCGCCTCGTTGCACACCTCACATCACTAGCTAAAGCAGTGGGCGCGTGAGGTCACTTCGGCGGAGCCATCGTTCGATGCCCAGAAGCCACTGAAGTGGTCCCGCACGCCCATTCTTTTTGACACCAAGGATCACCCTGATCGCACTACTCCGGTCGGGTGTTTGCCGTTGTTGGTGTCACCAACAATATGCAACCTCAAGGTGACCAAAGTGCTGGTTGACGGTGGGGCCGGTCTGAATTTGATCTTGCCCGCTGTGATCAAGAAGTTGCAGATTCCTGATGGAGATCTCAAGGAGACGGGAACGTTCCAAGGGGTCAACCCGGGAAGGAGTCAACCGAAAGGTAAAATCATGCTGCCGATTATGTTTAGGGGCGAGCTGAACTACAGGACAAAGAAGATCGTCTTTGATGTTGCCGAGATCCCCTTGCCGTACAATTGGATCCTTGGCCGCCCGACGCTGGCCAAGTTCATGGCGGCGACATACTACGCCTACAACACATTTAAGATGCCGGGGCCACAGACCATCATCACCGTCCCCTCTGACAGGAAAGACGCGCTCATCTGCGCCGACCAACTCTACCGAGAGGCAGTTGCAGCAACTGCCGCCATGGCACTTGCTCCTGCCGCTGAAGCCCCGGGAAGGAAGATGGACGGCAAGACCTCTTGCACCCACTTCGGAAAGCGCACCTCTTCGGAGTGTTGTGCTCCCATTGAGGACGTGCCAGAGAGCTCCACTGGCAAGAGCAAGAAGTCCAAGGCTGCACCACCAGAAACCAAGAAGGTGTCCATCAAGGAGGACGACACGGGCGGGGCTTTCACTACAAACTCCACCCTCGATAGCAAATAGGAAAGCGCGCTCGTCGCCTTCCTGCGGGTGAATGTCGATGTATTTGCATGGCAAGCATCTGACATCCCCGGCATTCCCAGGGAGGTTATTGAGCACCATCTTGTTGTTTGTCCTCACACGCGGCCCATCAAGCATAAGGTCAGGAAGCAAGCTTTGGAGAGACAAGAGTTTATCATTGAAGAGATTAGGAAGTTGGAGGCGGCAGGCCTGGTAAGAGGAGTACTCCACCCCATGTGGTTGGCCAATTCGGTGGTGGTGCGTGAGGCGAGTCGGAAGTGGAAGCTGTGTATTAACTATACAGACATTAATAAAGCATGTCCAAAGGATCCTTTCCCTCTGCCACGCATCGACCAGATTGTAGACTGCACTGCCGGGTGTGACCTGCTGTCATTCCTCGATGTCTATTCAGGATGCCACTAGATCTTCATGATGAAGGAAAACAAAGAGAAGACCGTGTTCATCACCCAATGTGGTACGTACTGTTTTGTATGAATGCCTTTCGGGTTGAAGAGCGCTGGTTCAACATTTGCTCGAGCAGTCCAAATTGGTTTTGAGCCCCAGCTACATAGAAATATGGAAGCTTATATGGGTGACATAGTGGTCAAAACCAAGGACAGGGCCACGCTCATACAAGATTTAGAAGAAACATTCACAACTCTGCGCAAGATCAACCTCAAGCTCAACCCAGAGAAGTGCGTGTTCGGTGTCCCGTACGACAAACTTCTCGAGTTCTTTGTGTCTCAACACGGAGTTGAAGCAATCCCGACAAGATCAAGTCGATCGAGCAGATTGAGGCACCAAAACGGGCCAAAGACGTCCGTAGGCTTGCCGGCTGCGTTGCTGCCCTGAGTAGGTTCATCTCCAAATCTGCTGAGCACGCCCTCCCCTTTTTCAAAGTTTTGAAGAAGGCGGGTCCAGTAAGATGAACTCCGTCGGCAGAGGCAGCACTGCAAGATTTGAAGAGGTACCTCTCCTCCACGCCAATACTAGTCGCGCCTAAACCACGGGAGCCATTGCTGCTGTACTTAGCAGCAACGAATCAATTCGTCAATGCTGCGCTGGCGGCACAGAGGGAACTTGAAGGAGAAGTAGCATTTGCAGTAGAGCCTCCTATTGTGGTGGGTAGCCCTATTTATAGTGGCCCTGGTCCTCTTCCCAAATGCTGGCGGGAAGGGATGCCACGACGGCCAAATTTGAAGGGAGACAACTAGTACAAGTTATCCTGACTAAAGGTGGTCTTTGCCTACCAAAGGCTCTGGTGGTGATGCCGTCTTGGGCTCCACGGTGACCTCCATCCTGCCGTCCTGCTGGTCTTGGTCTTGTTGCACTGATATGGAAACCTTTGCCTGATGCCTCGGGACTCCTCGCATGTGCTTGCCTCTTTAGAACCAAAGAGGAAACAAGGACACTGCGTGCGCTGGCGCCCGCCTAGCCCCGATCATCATGGCTTGCGTCACATGAACCTCGCGAGGTGCCCCTTGCCTTGATCTCTCTGCCTCTCGCGGGCCAGCCTGGTGAAGCCGCCCCCGAGGAGGTCTTGCGTTGTCCGCCTCGCGAGGCTTGGCCCCTTGCGAGGCTCTTGAGTGTTTGGCGGTGAAGAAGGGCCGTACGAGGCCGCTGGTGGAGCCATGTCATGTGTCGCAGGCAGGCAAGTCTGGGGACCCCCGTTCCCAGGAGACCGACAGTAGCCCCCAGGCCCAAGGCGCGCTCGGACTTGGCTTCGAGGCAAAGCCAAGGGGAAAGTATGGAGTACCGCGGGCCCTAACAGCCTGCGACCTCAGTTGACGCGTGGTGATTGATGGAACGTGGGCATCTCTGCTTCCCCATGCTGCCTCGGCAACTGCCCGACTTGACAAGTGCGTGCTGCATGCAGAAAAAAATCATCAGTACCTGTGATCGTGGGGGTCGCCGGTTGGCCTTCTCCCGCTATAAATGAGGAGGGGGGCGGGGGCGGAGCCCCCGCCGCTCATCTCTTCCTGCTTTGCTCACTTCTTCTCCCTTGCTTCATTGCTAGTAGCGACACCATGGCGCCTGTGAAGAGGTTCTCGGCCGCAGAAAAGGGGAAGGCCCACCAGGAGGGGCCCGGCTCACCGCCGCCTAGGAGGGGGCGTGACCGTCCCTGAAAGCACACCGCAGCCCCCGCCGTGGCCCCTCGTAGGCACGGCGACACCTCTTTGCACGGTGGGAGCCGCCCAGGTCGTGGCAGCCCCGTCGATGAAGGGAGGCGCGCCATGGTCGCGCGGCCTCCCCGACCGTGCTTCCACTTGGCGGAGGTGCTGCCGGAGTTCGTCGTGTGGTTGGAGAACCCGGCCGTCACCTGGCTTCAGCTCCCGCGCTTCTTTGCTGGCAAGCTACCAGCCACGAGCCCAGGCGGCCTCTGGCTGCAGGTGGACGGCTGCTGCAGCAAGGCTTCATGCGTCGCGGTCGAGGTCTCCGTCGCGGGCAACACAACCCTGGCCCATGGGTGGCAAATGTTTGCCCGCGCGCATGGCTTGGGCCGGCGGTGCACCCTCCACTTCAAGTACGATGGCGACGCGACCCTCTATGTGAGGGTCTTCGGGGAAGATGGTCGCCGCGTCAGGTGCTGCCCTGAGGACAACAACGGCGGTGAGGTGCTTAGTCTCGGCGATGGCCGCGACGAGGATGAAGGCGAGCTTGTCCTCGATGCCGGCCATGGCTCATCCAACTATGGCGACTCTTCTACCATTGACAGCTCCAGCAGCGGCGGCTACGACCAGCCGCCACGCCGTCGCGCCCGCTTCGAGGGTGGCAGCGGGTCGTCTCATCACCGCGCCCCTGTGAAGCGCGAGGAGGGGTCTGGCTGAGCCCAGGAGAGCTCCATGGGCCCATCCTCACAAACTTCTGCGGGGGCACGCGCTGCTTTTGTTTCGTTCTTCCTTTTCTTCCTGTATTAAGAGAGAGACATGTATGGGGCCCCGCAGGGGCGTGCAACGAACCATGATTTCCATGTTGCTATGTTATGTTTATCATTCCTGTGTCGTGTTGCAGCATCGACATTTTATGTAGGCACGTAGAAATAACTTAGCTTGACGTGCTCGAAGTAGTTTCCGCTTCATGAGGCACGCATTTCCCAGTACCTGGCGAGGCCTCCTTGGCTTGGGAGGCGTCTAGGAACTGCAAAAATTTGTTATGAAACTCTTATTCATCTGAGCCCTGGTCACAAGCGCCACTGGCCATGACCCATCGCTTTGCATCGCGGTACCCGAGGGGCACGGATTCAGAGAAGTGCGCCAGCTTGCGAGCTCAAGCGAGGGTGCCTCGTGAAGAACAGGAAAAACGCTCATGAGCGCACCTATCCAGCCCCCTCGTGAGGCATGCGAGGGAGAGTACGGGTCAAAACAAGGAACCGAGGGTAGAAATGGACGCAAAAGGTGATGGAACCAAGTCAGCAAGGAACACCAGAAAGAAAATTTTCATTAAAGAGGGCAAGCCAACTACGGAAAGCAAATGAAAAGTCGCGTCCGGCACCTAGTCTAGTCTTCTCACCGGCGCGGAGCTAAGTGCTGCCACTAGGATGTGGGAGGGAGCCCCCGAGGCCCGAGGGCGGCACTCCTGAGACTCCAGGCCGTGTACAACCCCACTCATTATTACATGAGAGTGTCACGAGCGGAGACCTTCACAGGCACTGTGCCTTGCTTCACACGTGTTGGGCCTTGCTTCATGGGTAGAACTTTCGGAGGTGCTGGATGTTCCAGGCGTTCTGGATGGGAACCCATCCCGCGTCTCCAGGCGCATGACACTAGGCCTGGAGACGTTGGCGTGTTTGGCCTGACCATTTCTCCTAGGGTGTTCCACCGAAGCATAGCAGATCTGCGTTCCAAGGTTAGCACAATATGTCTTGAAGAGAATGCTAGTGAACTGCGAGCCGTTGTTGGTGATCATGCGATTAGGGACCCCGAACCGGCTCACGGGGCCCTTGATGAACTTGACCGCAGATTCGGCCGGGATAGTGCGGACAACTTCTACCTCCGCCCATTTGGTGAACTTGTCGATGGCGACGTAGAGGTAGTGGTAACCCCCGGGCACTCGAGGGAGAGGGCCTAAGATATCAAGCCCCCAGACTGCGAATAGCCACGAGAGCGGGATGGTCTAGAGGCCCTGAGTTGGCTGATGGATCTGGCATGGAATTGACAGGCCTCGCAGGACTTCACCAGCTTAGTTGCGTCATTGAGTACTGTAGGCTAGTAGAACCCACTGCGGAAGCCTTGCCGATGAGGGTTCGTGATGACGAGTGGTGTCCACAATCTCCATCATGTATGTCAGCTAGCAACTCATTCCTCTGTTCCCTGGAGATACAACGTAAGGAAACGTCATTCCGTCACTTCCTGTATAACTCACCGTCCTGGCTGCAGCATGCCGTGGCCTATCGGGCCACGCGCTCCGCGTCCTCCTCTTTTTCTGGCAACGTCCCTTGCATCAGGTATTCCTTGAACTCCTTCGCCCAACACCCCTCCTGAGGCTTGAGCGCTAGGAGTAGGCGTGCTCCCGAGCTCGGGTCATAGACCGGGGCTCCCAAGGCAGGTGGTTGGGGAGCTCCTCCGGAGGCGGCGCCGACCTCGAAAGCGGAGGTGCTGTCGATCACCTGAAGAGCCGCTCCTTGAAGACGCCAGGCTCTTGGGGTAGTCGCTTGGATGCTCTTTTGGCGATGTCGTTGGCCTCCTTGTTGGTGCCACGGGGCACGTGCTGCAATTCTAGACCTAGGAATTGCTTTTCCATTTTGCGTACCTCCGCGAGGTATGCCTCCATGTGCTCGTCCCTTGGCTCATATACCTTATTGGAGAAGTTGATGAGGAGCTGCAAGTCACCCCTGGTGGTGAGGCACTTCACCCCTAGGGCCACCGCAGCCTTAACGCCAGCTATGAGGCCTTCGTACTCCGTGATGTTGTTGGAGCCTTCTCTCCCTGCTAGAAGCAGAGCTGCACGGCGTAGTAGAGCTTGTCCTGAGTGGGCGAGATGAGTACCGCTCCAGCCCCCATGCCTTGGCGTGCAAACGCACCATCAAAATACATAACCCAGCCATCAGACACTTCACTTCTCGGTGAGAGGGATTGATCCTCGCCTCCTTCAAACCCCGGGGCGTCCGTCTATTCTGCCACGAAATCAGTGAGCGCGGCTCCCTTGATGACCTTGGTTGTGCTGAACTCCAGCTGGAATGCCTACAGCTCGATGTTCCATTCGGCGACCCTTCCAGCAGCGTTGGGGCTCCTAAGTACCTCTCCAGCGGGTAGGCCGAGATGACCTTGATTGGATGACCTTGAAAGTAGTGCCATAGCTTACACGAGGCCACCAAGAGTGTGAGCAAGAGCTTCTGAGGCATGGGGTACCATGCCCTTGCATCCGACAGTATCATGCTGACCAAATACACTGGGTGCTCGACATGGGCGGGCGCATCGACGGGGCCTGTGTCTGTCGGAGACTGAGGCGCCTCCGGAGGCAATGGAACCCTCGGAGCCTAGTCGCTCATTGGGGCCTCTGCAGGCCCAAGAACACCGTCTTGCTGGGCCCGATCATCCGTTGGCGCTGCTGCAGCCCTTGCGGTGCCCTACGGATCTTGTGTCGCCCCGGCTGGGGCATGGTTCAGTGCGATGTATCCTTTGCCTGGCGCTCTTGCCGAACCGCCACCAGAGTTGTGCTGGCAGAGTAAGGAGTGGTGGGAAGGTAGAGCACCAGGGGCTCGAGAGGGCGGGGCGCCACCATCACCGGAGGGCTGGTCAGGTATCTCCTGAGGTCTTCAAACGCTTGGTCAACCTCCGAGGTCCACTCAAATGGGCCCTTGTTCTTCATCAGCTTGAAGAGTGGTAGGGCACGCTCTCCCGGCTTGGAGATGAATCTCCCTAACAAAGTGACGCAGCCGACAAGCTTATGCATCTCCTTGAGGGTTTGCGGTGGGCCCATGTCTTCGATCGCCTTAACCTTCTCCGGGTTGGCCTCGACTCCCCTGTGGGACACGAGGAAGCCCAGCAGCTTGCCAGCGGGGACACCAAACACGCACTTCTCGGGGTTGAGCCACAAGTCCACCTGGCGCAGGCTCGCGAAGGTCTCCTCCAGGTCCTGAATCAAAGTTCTCGCCTCCCGAGACTTTACCACAATATCGTCGACATAGGCTTCAGCGTTCCTCCCGAGCTACTGACCCAGGGTGATGCCCATCAGCCGTTGGAAGGTCGCGCCTGCATTGTGCAGCCCGATCGACATGCAAATGTAGCAGTACACCCTGCACGGGGTTAGGAAGGCCGTCTTCTCCACATTCTCTACCGCCATCTTGATCTGGTGATAGCCTGAAAAAGCACCCAGGAAGCAAAGGAGGTCGCACTTGGCGGTGGAGTCAACGATCTGGCTGATGCATGGAAGCGGGAATGGATCTTGAGGACAGGCCTTGTTGAGGTTGGTGAAGTCGACACACATTCCGTCCTTCCCGCCTTTCTTTGGCATGACGATAGGGTTCGCCAGCCACTCGGGGTACCAAACCTCGCGAATGACACCTGCTGCCTCCAGCTTGCGGGTTTCCTAGACGATGAAGGACTGCTTCTCCGTGGACTGCCGCTGTGCTTTCTGCTTCATAGGGCGCACATTGTGGCACACCCTCAAGTGATGCTCGATTACCCCACTTGGGACCCCCACCAGTTGTTTGGATTCCCAGGCGAATACTTCCTTGTTTGCACGCAAGAACTTCACCAATGCCTTCTCTTGATCCGGGTCGTGGTGGGCACCAATGGTGAAGGTGGCTCCAGAGGACCCATCTTCCTCGACCGGCACCTGCTTGGTTTCTCCCCGATCTGGAGTGAACAACTGCTTCTTCTTATCTAGTGCGGCCTCCTTAACTCCGGAGGTGACCTCGTCGGCCGGTCGTGCTGCCGTGGCGGTTTTGAGGGCAAGCCTGAGCGCCACCAGAGCTTCCTTGGTATCTCTGACTACAGTGAGGATGTCCTTGCTCCCGGGCATCTTCATTTGGTTGTAGGACGGATGGGTTGCCGCCATAAACTGAGCCAGAGCAGGGTACCCGAGGATGGCATTGTACGGGAGGCCAATATGGGAGATGTCGAAGTCGATCAGCTCAGTGCGATAGTTAAGGAGGTCACGGGAAGACGGATGTCGGTGTCAAAACCGGCGGATCTCGGGTAGGGGGTCCCGAACTGTGCGTCTAGGCGGATGGTAACAGGAGACAAGGGACACGATATTTTACCCAGGTTGGAGCCCTCTTGATGGAGGTAAAACCATATGTCCTGCTTGATTAATATTGATGATGTGTGTTACAAGAGTAGATGTACCACGAGATCAAGGAGGCTAAACCCTAGAAGCTAGCCTATGGTATGATTGTTGTTCGTCCTACAGACTAAAGCCATCCGGTTTATATAGACACCGGAAAGGGCTAGGGTTACACAGATTCGGTTACAATGGTAGGAGATCTACATATCCGTATCGCCAAGCTTGCCTTCCACGCCAAGGAAAGTCCCATCCGGACACGGGACGAAGTCTTCAATCTTGTATCTTCATAGTCTTGGAGTCCGGCCAATGATGATAGTTCGGCTATCCGGACACCCCCTAGTCCAGGACTCCCTCAACGGATCTGCCCCAGGGGGCTAGAGGAGCCGCCGCCGACCCCGGAGAAGGGCTTGCTGAGGCGGAGTCGCTCGAGCGACACGTGAAGGAGGCTGAAAGACTCCACAGAGAGCACGTTGACACCGGCGCCGCCGTCGATGAGGGTCTTGGTGACGGCCACGCTGTAGATGGTGGGCGTGCAAAGCATTGGGAGCATGTCCGTGCCGACGGTGGTGACAGGGTAATCCCCCGAGTCGAAGGTTAGGTTGGCCTTGGGCGCCGCCCAACCCGTGGGAGCTCCCTGTCGCGCTGAAGTGGCGTCGATCTAGCGAAACAACGGCTTGGTGTGACGGCCCGAGGGCGGCGCTTGCGAGCCGCCGAGGAGGGCCGCGACAGCGAGGGGCGCCGGTGCCACGAAGCACGCAGCGAAGAGGCCGCGCAACTCCTCCCAAGATGCCACCGTGGATCGTAGGAGGTTGAGCAGCCAGGCGCGCGGTGCACCAGTGAGGGCCATGGGAAGCCATTTGGCCATGACCTTGTCGTCGCCCCCAGCCTTCAGGGCGGCCTCTTCGTACGCCAGCAGGAAGGCCGACAGGTCCGCTGCACCATCGTAATAATGCGGCGGCATCTTTGGCTTGAACTTGGGTGGCCATTGTACCCGCTGCAAAGCGGGGGCCAAGGCTCTGAGCCCCCTAGCCCCTCCATAGGCATCCGTCATCGCAATCGGAAGAGCAACGCCGGCCATGGAGGCAAGGTGCAGTGGTGGCAAAATGTGGATCAACGGAAGGAAGGCTTCGGCGCACCCCTACCTGGCGCACTAAATGTCAGATTTCGTGTTCCGGAAAAATCCTTGAGGTTCAAACACTCGGGTGCGCACAAAGATCTCTCCTCGCCCTTGCACTCTCTCTCCCCGCGACCTCGAAGCTCAGCACGTCGAAATCGCAGACCAAAGGGAAACAAGGTTTATACTGGTTCGGGCCACCGATGTGGTGTAATACACTACTCCTGTGTGGTGTGGTGGATTGCCTCTTGGGATGAAGAGGAACAGTTACAAGGGAAGAATAGCCTCCTGAGGAGAGGAGCTCTTGTGCTTGGTGAGTTTGTGTGGATGAGGATGATCTGAGTGGCGCAGGATCAGTTGCCTCCTACTATGGTGGCTAGCCCTATTTATAGTGGCCATGGTCCTCTTCCCAAATGCTGGCGGAAGGGATGCCACAACGGCCAAATTTGAAGGGAGACAACTAGTACAAGTTATCCTGACTAAAGGTGGTCTTCGCCTACCAAAGGCTCTGGTGGTGACGCCGTCTTGGGCTCCATGGTGACCTCCATCCTGTCGTCCTGTTGGTCTTGGTCTCGTTGCACTGATATGGAAACCTTTTCCTAATGACTCGGGACTCCTCGCCTGTGCTTGTCTCTTTAGCACCAAAGAGGAAACGAGGACATTGCGTGCGCTGGCGCTCGCCATGCCCCGGTCGTCATGGCTTGCGTCACAGGAACCTCGCGAGGTGCCCCTTGCCTAGATCTCTTCGCCCCTCGCGAGCCAGCCTGGCGAGGCCGCCCCCGAGGAGGTCTTGCGTCATCCGCCTCACGAGGCTTGGCCCCTCGCGAGGGTCTTGAGTGTTTGCCGGTGAAGAAGGGCCGTACGGGGCTGCTGGTGGAGCCATGTCATGGGCCACAGGCAAGCAGGTCTGGGGACCCCCGTTCCCAGGACACCGGCAACTGCGCCACTATTTCAAGCGCACGAGATCACCATCGTCATCCGCCTCCCTTTGCAAAGGATTTTGCACGACCTACATGCAATAGGGAGGATTGTAGAGTGGGCATTGGAGCTGTCGAGCTTTGGCCTCAAGTTTTAAAGTACTTCAACAATCAAGAGCAGAGCTTTGGCAGAGTTCATAGTAGAGTGGACCGCAACGCCCGACGAGGAGATTCAAGAGACCGCCCTTCCCGACAAGGAGATGAGCAGTGAGTGGATTGTGTACTTTGACGGGGCTTTCTCACTCCAAGGTGCTGGTGTTGGCGTGCTACTCATCACACCCACTAGAGAGCACCTCAAGTACGTAATCTAGATGCACTTTCCCAGGAAAAATCAAAAAATAATACGGTGAAATATGAGGGTTGCTTGCCGGTCTCAGGATCGCCGCAAACCTCAGAATCAAGAAGCTCATCATCAGAGGTGATTCGTAGCTCATCGTGATGCAAGTTAACAAGGATTACCAGAGCCCACTGATGGAGGCCTACATGAATGAAGTGAGGAAGTTGGAAGAACGTTTCAATGGCCTACAAGCAGAGCATGTTCCCCGAGCGGAGAACAGCATTGCCGACGACCTGTCGAAAAGTGCTGCCCTCAAGTTGCCTGTGGAACCGGGTACCTTTGTACTTTAGTTAATTCAGCCATCCGTAGAGCCATCAGCAGGGCAGAACAAGCAATGGAAGACAAGCCCCGGCAAGTACCTCCCCGCCGAGCTCCCAGGAGTCGCCGGCAAGGAGGTTGCCGGGTACCCCAAGCTTGCCGAGGGGCAACTACCTCCGACAGGGCCCCAGGCCCTGACCATAGAGGCAGTTGCCCTGCGGCCGAAGATGTGCCTTTGGTCCTTGCCATCAAGCCCCAGGCTCCGGCATGGGCGCATCCCACCATCTGTTTCCTCCAAACAGGGGAGCTCCCCGAGGAGCAAGAAGAAGCAGAGAAATTAGCCCGTCGGTCCAGCATGTACCAGTTTGTGGATGATACCCTGTACAGAAGGAGGCGAAACAGTGTCAGGCTGAAGTGCATTCCTCAAGAGGACGGACTAGAGTTGTTGTCAAAAATACATGGAGGTATGTGTGGCTCCCACATAGGGTCAAGAGCCCTTGCGGGTAAGGCATTCCGGAAGGTTTCTTCTAGCCCACAGCCCTCCAAGATGCACCCGCGCTAGTAACCAAGTGTGAAGCATGTCACTTCCACTCGAAGAAGCTTGATCAACCAGCTCAAGCCCTTCAAACAATCCCTCTCTCCTGGCCATTCTTGGTCTGGGGGCTCAACATACTGGGCCCTTTCCCCCGTGCTATCGGGGGCTTTGAGTACTTGTACATCGTGATTGACAAGTTCACAAAGTGGCCCGAAGTAGAAGCAGTGAGAAAGGTGACAACACAATCAGCCGTCAAGTTCTTCAAGGGGCTAGTTTGTCGTTTTGGTGTGCCCGAATAGGGTCATCACCGACCATGGCACGAAGTTCACAAGCCGCACCTTCATGCAATACATCCAGGACCTTAGTAGCAAGGTCTGTTTCGCTTCAGTGGCACACCCATGGAGCAATGGCTAGACGGAGAGGGAAAATGCTGAAGTACTGCGAGGACTGACGACAAAGACTTTTGACAGGTTGCACAAGTGTGGAAGGCACTGGATTGAGGAGTTGCCGGCGGTTCTTTGGTCGATCAGAACGACGCCAAATCGAGCCACCGGTTAGACACCCTTTGCCCTGGTATACGGGGCAGAAGCAGTTCTCCCCATGGAACTCACATACGGGTCACCTCGAGTGCTCGCTTATGACGAGCTTGAGCAAGAGCAGTTGCAGCAAGATGACGCGATGCTCCTTGAGGAAGATCGTCTTCGGGTGGCTGTGCGAGCTACACGCTACCAGCAAGCCTTGCGCCTCTACCATAGCTGCAAGGTTCATGCCCGAAGTCTTGAGGAAGGCGACCTTGTTCTTCGGCGTGTTCAGTCGGACAAGAATTCCAGCAAGTTGACGCCGAAGTGGGAAGGCCCGTATTGGGTAATATGAGTCACCAGGCCTGGCGCGGTCCGCCCGGAGACCGAAGATGGTATCCCAGTGAGCAACTCCTGGAACATCGAACATCTTCGTAAGTTTTACCCATGAGGCGCGGTTGCCGGGCCTCCTGGAAAACCACCTTTTGTACAAGCCTTGCCGACGAGGCATGTAACCCTTTGTACAGAGCCAGGCGCAAACCCTGAGCATATATAAATGAAGCGCTGGCGCCTTCAGTTTTAGCATGCATGCTAGGTTAAGTCTCTCTCTTTGGTAGGGTTCATAGTGCTCAGTGGCAACTAACCCCTACCATAGAGGTCGGGTGTGTGTCTTTCTGTCCTTTCCAGTCCTTTCTTTGGTTCGCAAGCTGCACAGGCGTTTATGCCAAGCCATTTAAGGGCAGGGAGATGGATTGACATCCTCGACCCCGGCAAGCCATTGCCGGGGGCTGCAAATTCAAGCATCCAACCACGGCAAGCCAAGGTTGCCGGGGGATGCAGATTTAGATAAGTCTTTTATCCCCTGTTATGCATTTCTATATGGAACTGGGACGTATGAAGCCTCATTTATTCCTGGGCCACCATGCTCCCACTTTCCTGTGCCCAAGAACTATTCTCTGGGCCAGAACTTGGTTATAGTTGCGGTGAAAAGGAAGCAAACGAAGGGCCTAATCCTACTTCACCCCTCCCTCCGCCGAGAGCGTGAGTGTGGTCGTGCTATGAAGTGAGGGGACGGCGAGGCCTATTGCCGAGCGACAATGTTTATCTGAGGAATAACAAGGATTCATTCCTTGGCATGGGCCTCGCTTAGCACAAAGAACCCGACAAGCACCCTTTTTCATTGATACGTTCCAAACAAGTACAGTTCGTACATAATGTAAACATGAGCAAGGGGATTACAAGGTTTAAATTTGACGAGTGCCTGCAGGCTTAAAAACTAAAAAATATAAGTGCCCCGTGATCCCTGTTCTTGCCCCTTTCCTCCCAGGTGTGGCAGGTGAAGGTAAAAAGGAGGCGACGGGGAATGCGCCGATGGAGAGATTGACGAGGAAGACCCTCGGTAGGGCGCGTGGCCGAGGGAGGAGGGTGGCATGGTCATTCGGAGTCGGCGTCCTCCCGCTTGACTCCCTCGTCGTCGATGTCGCTGTCCTTCATGTCACTCCCGCTTGAGGAGGAGTCTTCATCATCGGAGGAGCTCTGCACGCAACACCTTAGGCGAGTTCCCAAGTGCCCAAAGACCTTGATAGAGAGCAGGTCGTTCTCCATAAATTTGAAGTGGAGAACGAGCCCCTCCGATAGGCTATGGGCACGAGTGAAGGTCTTCCATCCACAACAAAGGTACATGACGTGAGGGGCGGGGAAGTCGACGTCGACCCGCATGCTGCCATTCCCGCAACCCCTCATATGCAGCCTCAAAGCCTATGGCGCATCGAGCTCCATCTCTCAAGCAAACAGAGTAGGGAGACGAAGACGACGGTGCACTGGCCTGTGCAGCCTGATGATGAATTCGCGGGGTTGATCTCCGACATGGCCCTCCATTGGGGGAGGTGCCGCTGGCGGAGGCGAGGCTGGTGAGCCGCCCGTCCTCGTCCTCCCCCCTAGTGCAACGGCGGCCTCGACATTGCCCCCTCCCCCTTCCTCTCACGGTCGGCTCCGCTGCCACGAGCTCTTGGGAAGGAGGGGCATGCTGTCGAGCAGAGACCCTCGTCGCCACCATCGGAGTGCCGGCGCGCCCTCTCGCCATAGGAAAAGGAAGGAAGGAGCCAAGGTGGAAGGAGATGAATGATGAAGGATTGAGGAGTACCATCCCCCTCCCCTTCTTATAAAGGGGCGGGGCCGAGGCTCGGCTGCCCCACTTAACCAATCCTGCCACCAGGGCGTAGAGAATCGAGACCGACCCGCTGCCCAATCAGCGACGACCTGGTTTCCCGCCTCGCCATTTAAGGCCCGTGCCCGCCGGCTACCATCTTCGAGGCATGGGGAACACGTGGCGAGCAAGCCAAAATCGAGAAGACAAGTGAAGCGACTGTTTTCCACCCTGTGATCGTGGGGCACGGGCACCTTGAAAGCCCTGACTCGAGTCCACTTAGTAAATGAGCCGCTCCCCTGCGTTTTCCTCTTTTTATGGGGAAGGCACGAGCAGCCTATTTACCATGATGTCATGCATGCGTGCAGCAACCACCCCACGCACGACCCCACATCACGCATTCAACGCGGGTCGTGGGGAAGCACAACGAGCAAGGGAGTTATTACAGTAAAAACTCCGCCGCGCGCGCACCCCCGCACCATTCTGGGCCAGGCCCAATAACTCCCCGCGCTTATATGTGGCCCAGGCCTGGGGGCTCCTGTCGGTGTACGAAAGTAGGGGTCCCTTTTTGTACCCCTTTACTTGTGCATGGGCAGTCGCAGCCCCACGCCCGTGGCCACGCTTGGCGGGGCGGAAGAAGCCAAGATTACCAGAGCCGTGCTCAAGACCAGAAGCATGAAGAGCTGAGGGGCGAGGTGAAACTCCCGGCAAGGTCCTTGCCTGTGCGGCCTTTGTGGCCATGGCAAGAACCTTGCCGGGGAAACTTGCCCAATGCCAGCAGGGCTGCCACCCTTGAGCCTAAGAGTTCCGACATCGTCAACCACATTGGAACCAAAGCTCGGGAGGCGCCTCTATGGTTGCATGCAAATCTTTGTGAAGACCAAGAACATACAAGACTAGATGAGAATCAAAAGACGGAGATCCTCGGCAAGAACCTTGCCAAGGATACCCATGAGACCCCCCGGCAAGACCCTTGTCGAGGACACCCACGACACCGCGGCAAGACCCTTGCGGGGGCCCAGGCAAGACTCTTGTCGAAGACATCCGCGGGGCCGCAGCCAGGCCCACACTCGCCAAGGCTCCACCACCGTTCCCACACAGCTGCCAGCCCACCAACTAGGCAGACACCTTTGTGGCGACGTGCGGCTTCCGGGCCAACTCAGCAAGCACCTGCAAGGTGGCATGCAAATCTTCATGAAGACTCTGCCACCGCACCAACTTAGCAGCCAGCCAGCATGGCACTACACGCCTCGTCAGCTCAGACGCGCGTCAAAGCTAGGCGAGGCGGCTACAGCTGGGAGCTTCCTTGGTGCCCCCAATAAAGCAAGAAGGGCACGTCGGCAGCGCATTAAATGCGTTTGTCCTACAGTGCCAGGAGATAGACTCAACTATTGTACAAACTTTCCACCTCCCATGTGCTACTGTGGGAGCCACTTTATCTATAAAAGGAGGCCCGCGGCATACTGGGAGAGGATTCAAACTTTTTGGACCCTACACGCTTTGTAGCTAGTCCAAGAACACCAGATAAACATAAACCAGTAGGAGTAGGGTATTACGCGTCACTTGCGGCCCAAACCTGGATAACCCCCCTGCATTGATCTTCTAATACCGCTCTTTCCACAGCCCTGCGCCTGCCAACCATAGAAAAAGGGATTCTTCGTGATCCTGTAGGTGTCGTTTCCCCCGACACGGTGGTTACCCACGTGGAGGGGAGTATGTGGGTTGACTGCTTTGGCTGCGGTGTGAGGCTGTTGTCGCCGGAGAATAACAGGAGGTGTGGGTGAGTATAGAGGGATGGCATGGCCAGCGGTGGCAGCACAGCTAGACACGGGAGGTAGGAGCAGGCGGCACGGCTGGCGCTGGTTGGGGTGGCTAGAGCAAGAAGACCAGAGGTGGAAGAAACACGACGGCCATTGGATGGACATCGTACGGTCACTGCAACTAGAATCGTTTATATTAACTAAGTTGACAAAGCCCTTGGTATGTGTCAACTTAGGAGGCCCACATGTCAGCCTCTGAAACGGTGTGCCCCAGGTGTCAGGGGGAGGAATCATTTTTTGGGCGGCTAAAGCAATAATATCCGAGATTGAAGAAGAAGCACGCCATCGGTTGGATGGACATACAATGGCCACAGCTGCTATAACCGTGCGTTGACTATAAGTTGACAAAGCCTTGTGTACATGTCAACTTAGTAGGCCCACAAGTGTGTGGCAGACAACATATAGCCCATTTGCGATTTTTAAGAATGTACAACCCATTTTTGAATTCTAATGGAATTTACTACAACCCATTTACAGTTTGTTAAAAGTACATCCCATTTTCTAGCTAGGACAACGATTAATAATTTCAACCAACCGCTCAAAACAGAATTCTGTAAAATTTACCACATTTTGATGGGATCCGAAATATTCTTATCCCAAAATTTCTAGTCAGATTAAATATAATTTCAAAATAAATTTGTATTACATAAAAATCCAACGAAATGTTGCGCGCCCAACAAGTAATGAAATTTAAATTTTAAAATCCAACAATAATATTTTTTTAAGTAATTACGTGTTTGGTGCATTTTTATAGTTACTGCCCAGTTATTATAATTACATCCCATTTATTATTTCTTAAAGCCCATTTTCTTATTAAACCTAATGCATCCCTCCTAGGAAAGATAATCAAGCGGGGCGGAGAATAACAAGTTGACCTTGCCTGGGTATTCCTCAAAAAAATATAACTGGGCTAGCCATTTCTAGCTTGAAAAAAATTAATATCTGGGCTGGATATCTGGCCTGGGCTAGATGGGCCACAACCCATCCAGTTGATACCCTGCTCTCCTCTGAACAACAACAAAAACATTGCTCAAGAAAAACTCAGCTCACACCTCAAAAACACAAATACTGCTCGAGTTGCTTGGTCTCAGCTGTCGGCCGCTCCTTGTGCAATTCTCTTGTTTATTGACTACATAGGTTGACAATGGTGTGGGACAGTGATGTCAGGAAACCATGAGGAAGCAAAAAAGTTATAGTTGTATATAATAAGGAGGCACTTGTGTACGTGCGGTTATGGCCCTAGTGGGTCCCCACTGTCATCCTCTCCAACTAAATTCATCTCCTCATTCCTCTTGTCCGTTGACCATGTTGACAACGCGAGACGGCAGTGCCACAATGAGCACAACAACTCGAAGGACGATGGAGAGGGCCTCGCGGGCGCTACGGATGGTCTGATACAACGCCTGCTGCTCATTCAGGAAGCTAGGATCATAGTGCCACATCTCCGGGACGGCATTGTCGTTCGCTTGTTCGCCGGTGCTCATTGCAGAGACGAAGATTGCAGCACATGTCCTCTTGCACTGGTAGCTCTCCCACCATTAGGGCATCGAAGTGCGGCTGCACCTAATCTATGGTGAACAGGACATGAACCGTCTTGGATGGTGGCGCCGGCTCCGGGTCGGAAGCTACGTCCATCGGCTGATTGTCGTCGCTCACCTTGGTGAGCTCACTAGCGAGCCATCATGTCTGGTTGCTGGACCGACCTGCTGCCAAGCACGAGACTAACCGCCCTGGCCCATCCAGAGGGCCTCCCTCGCCCGCGCGCGCTTTCCTCTCAAAACGGTCAGTGCCGCCCGCGCACTTCCCAGTGCAAGCGATTGCTCTGCGTTCAAACGACACAAGTGCCGTCCATCCATCCGTCTGCTGCCCACATTAATGATACATGGTTGCCAAGGCGGCTACTCCAGCGCCACCCATCCGTCCCTCCGCCGCCCACCATTCCTATACAAACTATTGCACCGGCCATACCGTAGTCAACCGCCTCTGTTCCCTTTCTCGTGTCCACAACACTACTACCCACCATGGCTTCCTCTCGCTCCAGCGCTCTTTGGGACGGGTGGACGACGGACCACAAGGAGATGGCAGCCATTGCTGCCGACTGGCTGGCCGGTAGGCAACCGAAGGACGACGACATCCCAATGGATAACATGGTAGTTGATGATCCGGTGCCAACCCCCTCCTCCACGCCATCCTCGCCGGCGCATTGCACCATGACCATCGACGAGGCCCGTGCACAATACATGGAAACAGTGAGGGCAGTTCCGGGAGGCGCTGGCTGACGCCACCTACAACCACCATCTTCTTTAGGAGCACCTGCAGGCGGAGGAGCGGATCACCGCGGAGAGGGCGGAGAAGGAGGCGCTGCTCGAGCCATACCGCTCTGCCGAGTCTACAAAGAGGGTGATGAAGTGGGCGAAGCGCTGTTTGGCAAGACCGACGACGAGACGGAGGACAATGCCGACTCTGGCGAGTCCCCAGTTTTCTGGCTCGGACGAGGCCCTGCTCCGCCGAGGCCCTACCACGCCAACAACAAGGCAGAGGACACCACCGGCACCGAGGCAGAGGACTTCACCGGCTTCGACAAGTCCCTGCTCCGTCGAGGCCCTGCCCCGACAACAACGAGGCAGAGGACATCGCCGGATCCGCCGAGGCCCCGCCCTGCCAACAATGAGGGCGAGGATTTCCCCCGCTCCACCGAGGCGCCGCCCCGCCGGCAACGACATAGAGGACATCGCCGACTTCGTTGAGGCCCCGCCCTGCTGCCAACGAGGCCGCGCCAAACAGAAAACGGGGAAGGGTAGAACACGGTAGGTCGCCGCCACTCGGGTCCAAGTAAGGACACCACTGCTACCCTCTAGTTGAAGCCAAGCTTGGCGGGTTAACCATTGACAACTAATTAGCTTCTTGGTGGTGACATGGAGTCGGAGAGCTGTGCTGGAGAAGGATGCTGCTTTAGGGACTTAACTGCAGTGTAGTTGGGTCACTGACATGTGGGCCCAACAGGCATCTAGCCCACATGTGAGTAACCCAACTGCAACTGTAGTTAAGTCACTGAAACTTCTGTTCGGCTTAGTCGGACACGGGTGGGTAGCTTCGTGTTGGGGGAAACGACACCTATGGGACCACGAGGATCCCTTATACGGTTGGCAAGGCATGGGAATGTGCATAGAGCGGGTCGAGAAGATCAACATGGTTGAATTTTGTCCAGGTTCGGGACGCAAACGATGCGTAATACCCTAGTCCTACTTTGGTGTATATTTGGTGTTCTTGAGTTCTTGGACTAGCTGTGGTGCATGCCTAGGCAAAAAGTCTGAATCCTTCCTCAGTATGCCTCGGGCCTCCTTTTATATGTCAAAGGGGTCGCCACAGTGCCACAAAGGAGGTGGACAGTACGTACAGTGCTACAAGTTTATCACTTGACACCATAGGACAAACGCATTTAATGCGCCGCCTATGTGTCCTCTTGCTTTATCGGGGACGGCAAGGAAGGTCGTCCCGTCCATCACCACCTCGCCTTGCTTCGACACGCGTCCAAGGTGACGAGGCATGAAGCGCCATGCTGGATGGCTGGCTGCTGAGCTGGTGCGGTGGCACGGTCTTCACGAAGATCTGCATGCCACCACGCAGGTGCTTGGCTAGTTGGCCTAGAAGTTGCATGCTGCCATGCAGGTGAGTGCCTAGTTGGCAGGCTGGTCGCCACGTCGGAAGGGATGCAGGGCAGTGAAGCTTGGTAGGTGCAGGCTTGGCTGTGGCCTTGCACCAGTCCTCGGCAAGGATTTGTCGCGGGGCCCCGGCAAGGGTCTTGCCGGGCTCTCGTGGGCATCCCCGACAAGGGTCTTGTCGGTGTCAAAACCGGCGGATCTCGGGTAGGGGGTCCCGAACTGTGCGTCTAAGGCTAGTGGTAACAGGATGCAGGGGACACGATGTTTTACCCAGGTTCGGGCCCTCTAGATGGAGGTAATACCCTACTTCCTGCTTCATTGATCTTGATGATATGAGTATTACAAGAGTTGATCTACCACGAGATCGTAGAGGCTAAACCCTAGAAGCTAGCCTATGATTATGATTGTTGTTGTGCTCTATCGACTAGCCTGGCCTCGGTTTATATAATGTACCAGAGGCCTAGGATAACAAGAGTCCTAGCCGAATATGTCGGTGGGGAGGAGTCCTTGTCTTGATCACGAAGTCTTGTGGAATCTTCCTTGTATGCGACAGCTGTCCGAACTGGCCCATGAGTATACGGCCATGGGGGTCCTCGGCCCAATCTAACAGATCGGGAGATGACGTGGTGAGTACCCCCTATTCCAGGACACCGTTAGTAGCCTCCTGAACCGGTCTTCAAGTTGGGGACGCTCCTCGATTCTTCTGAACTGTTCTTCATCTTCGGTCGTCGGTCTTGAAAACTGGTTCAACAAATCTTCTCATCTTCAATCTTGAGGATCGCCAACGTTCATCTGAAGAGTTTATACGTCGGGTATCCGAGGATCCCCTTTAAGTTTCCGGCCTTTATCAATGCCTTGGGTTTTTATGACACACCTCGGGTTTGAAGTTGTTCCCGGGCGGCAGTGTCCTCTTGCGTCCGAGCTCCAATGCCGGACTATGTTCGATTTATCTTTTGCAGCCGAGCTCCAACACCGGACTACTTCCGAGCTCCAACGCCAGAATGTATCCGAGCTCCAACGCCAGATTATAAGAGTATTCTTACAGCTGAGCTCCAACACCAAACTGCATCCGGGATCCAACGCCAGAATGTATGTGAGCTTCAATGCCGGACTATATCCGAGGTGTCATAGATCACCTTGGCTCAAAAAAGTTTGAAGGAGTTTTAGCCGAGCTTAATGTCGGAAATGCCCGCTATGGAGCTAGCCACTGGCGCCCGAGCTTTATGCCGGACTGCTTCCGAGGTGGTGCACCACCTTGTCCATAGGCTGATTTTTATGAATTTAATTCTGAATTGTGCAATGTAATCTCGGACGAGATGTATGGCCAGTAGTCCTCAAGTTGCGTGTTGGCCTAATAGCCAGGATGCACCTGAAGGAAAGAATCAGACCGCTGACCCTAGTAGCCCTGAGACTCAGGTCGATTCGTAAAATCAGCCTTAGGATCAATTTCTAGCTCGGCAGCATACCTAGGAATAAAAACGAGGTGTGCAAAGTCCTCGAGACTCAGGTTGGGTGCGGCCGACCAACCTGAGGATAATAATCTCCTCATAAAATATATTGCACTTTAAATTTTCTGAATTGGATTGTCAATGCAGTAGCCCCCGAGCCACTAGTCGAGTGGCAACACCAGATCAGGGGATCGATGTACCCATTTAATATTTGTAAATGATAAGCACGAAGCCCAGTAGCCCCCGAGCCTTAATGTGGGCACGGGTGGCCGAATTAAGGATCAATATCCATAGTAAAATCACAAATTATGTGAAATGATTCTATGTATCCAAGTACTTTACATCATTAATGCTCAGATCTGCATTGTAAAAAACTTTGTTGA
The DNA here is from genome assembly GCF_002162155.2 of Triticum dicoccoides. Classification (NCBI taxonomy): domain Eukaryota; kingdom Viridiplantae; phylum Streptophyta; class Magnoliopsida; order Poales; family Poaceae; genus Triticum; species Triticum dicoccoides. The sequence goes on from NC_041383.1 coordinate 256,097,877, forward strand.
CCGACCATCGGCTTCCACCTCCTTGGCCAGCAGCCGAGGAGTGTTTTTCATACTTTATAAAGCCTTTATGAGGGCAAATATTTACGGCAAACAAGGGAATCCGGCAATACGGTTTTATAAACAAAGGTACGCAGAGAGATATGTTATATTACTTTTTAACGTAAGAACCATCTTCCCAAGAAAATATTCCCACTATCGGTTCCTTTCTTTGGGTTGTCATGCTAAGCGTGATCATGAAACCTCAGCTCTGATCAATGTGGGTGGAAAATATTGAGGATTTATTTCGGGGAAAAGTTCCCAAACTCTATGGTATTAATGAACCAAAAATTTTACTTCCGTCGTTGCCGACCAATGTGATCCTTTAAGATTGCTAGCTTTCGGCTTCACCTAGTCTAAGGTACTAACTCAGATGACCTGGTAGTAACAATCACAGAGGTGCACCCTTTAGCGCCTAGCCGAACAATAGGGAACATAGGGGTAAGCACAGGAGCCAGGCAACCCAGCTTGGCCAAAATCTTAAGTCAAATTGATGCATATTTATGGCTTTATATAATGATAATTACGGAAGGCAATGTCGGCGTTCTGGGAATGGGGGTCCCCAGACTTGCTTGCCTGCGGCCTGCGGCGTGGCCCAAGTGGTCACCCAATACGGCCCGTCTTCATCAGCACAAGAATCAAGACCATCGCGAGGGGCCGAGCCTCGTGGAGCGGACGATGCAAGGCATCCTCAGGGACGGCCTCGCCAGGTAGGCTCGCGAGGAGGCGAAGAGATCAAGGCAGGGTACCTCGCGAGGTGCTCGTGATGCAAGCCATGACGATCGAGACCAGGCGGGCACCAGGCAGGCGCCGGCCTATGCAGTGTCCTTGTTTCCTCTTTGGTGCAAAGGGGGCAAGCCCAGACGTGGAGTACCGAGGCATCAGGCAAAGGTTGCCATTTCGGTGCAAAGAGACCAAGACCAGCGGAGCGGCAGGATGGAGGTCACCGTGGAGCCCAAGACGGCGTCATCACCAGTGCTTTTGGCAGCCGAAGACCAACTTTAGTCAGGATAACTTGTACTGGATGTTCCCCTTCGAAATGGCCGTTGTTGGCGCCCTTCCCGCTCAATATTTTGGAAGAGGCCCAGGGCCTCTATAAATAGGGCTAGCCACCATAGAGTAGAGGCATCTGGAAGAGACATTCTGAAGGAAATATGCCCTAGAGGCAATAATAAAGTTATTATTTATTTCCTTATAATCATGATAAATGTTTATTATTCATGCTAGAATTGTATTTACCGGAAACATAATACATGTGTGAATACATAGACAAACAAAGTGTCACTAGTATGCCTCTACTTGACTAGCTCGTTAATCAAAGATGGTTATGTTTCCTAACCATGAACAATGAGTTGTTATTTGATTAACGAGGTCACATCATTAGTAGAATGATCTGATTGACATGACCCATTCCATTAGCTTAGCACACGATTGTTTAGTATGTTGCTATTGCTTTCTTCATAACTTATACATGTTCCTATGACTATGAGATTATGCAACTCCCGTTTGCCGGAGGAACACTTTGGGTGCTACCAAACGTCACAACATAACTGGGTGATTATAAAGGAGCATTACAGGTGTCTCCAAAAGTAGATGTTGGGTTGGCGTATTTCGAGATTAGGATTTGTCACTCTGATTGTCGGAGAGGTATCTCTGGGCCCTCTCGGTAATGCACATCACATAAGCCTTGCAAGCACTGCAAATAATATGTTAGTTGTGAGATGATGTATTACGGAACGAGTAAAGAGACTTGCCAGTAACAAGATTGAACTAGGTATTGGATACCGACGATCGAATCTCGGGCAAGTAACATACCGATGACAAAGGGAACATCGTATGTTGTTATGCGGTCTGACCGATAAAGATCTTTGTAGAATATGTAGGAGCCAATATGGGCATCCAGGTCCCGCTATTGGTTATTGACCGGAGACGTGTCTCGGTCATGTCTACATTGTTCTCGAACCCGTAGGGTCCGCACGCTTAAGGTTACGATGACAGTTATATTATGAGTTTACATGTTTTGATGAACCGAAGGAGTTCGGAGTCCCGGATGAGATCGGGGACATGACGAGGAGTCTCGAAATGGTCGAGACGTAAAGATTCATATATTTGATGATATGGTTAGGCCAAGGGGTCAAGCCGATGAGGCTTTAGATCGGTGCAAAAAGGAGTTTTGCGGAGGCCAGGGGCCAAACGCCGGAGACCCTGGCGTCTGGCCCTGGGCCAGACGCCGAGGCCCATGGCGTCTGGGCCAGATGCCAAGGATTGTGGCGTTTGGTCCTGGAGTCCGAGTGGGACTCTTGCCTTTCGGGCAAAACCGACTTTGAGGAGGCTTTTGCTCCAAGTTTCGACCCCGGGGCTCAACATATAAATAGAGGGGCAGGGCTAGCACCAAAGTGACAAGAAGTTGATCCACGTGATCTATTCCTTAGCCGTGTGCGGCGGCCCCAGCCACCATATTCCTCGATAATACTGTAGCGGAGTTTAGGCGAAGCCCTGCTGCTGTAGTTCATCAAGATCGTCACCACGCCGTCGTGATGACGGAACTCTTCCCCGACACTTTGCTGGATCGGAGTCCGGGGATCGTCATCGAGCTGAACGTGTGCTCGAACTCGGAGGTGCCGTAGTTTCGGTGCTTGATCGGTTGGATCGTGAAGACGTACGACTACTTCCTCTACGTCGTGTCATCGCTTCCGCAGTTGGTCTGCGTTGGGTACGTAGACAACACTCTCCCCTCGTTGCTATGCATCACATGATCTTGCGTGTACGTAGGAATTTTTTTGAAATTACTACGAAACCCAACAGTGGTATCAGAGCCAGGTTATTTATGTTGATGTTATATGCACGAGTAGAACACAAGTGAGTTGTGGACGATACAAGTCATACTGCCTACCAGCATGTCATACTTTGGTTCGGCGGTATTGTTGGACGAGACGACCCGGACCAACCTTACGCGTACGCTTACGCGAGACCGGTTCCCTCGATGTGCTTTGCACATAGATGGCTTGCGGGCGACTGTCTCTCCAACTTTAGTTGAACCGAGTATGGCTACGCCCGGTCCTTGAGAAGGTTAAAACGAAGTCTATTTGACAAACTATCGTTGTGGTTTTGATGCGTAGGTGAGATTGGTTCTTACTTAAGCCCGTAGCAGCCACGTAAAACATGCAACAACAAAGTAGAGGACGTCTAACTTGTTTTTGCAGGGCATGTTGTGATGTGATATGGTCAAGGCATGATGCTGAATTTTATTGTATGAGATGATCATGTTTTGTAACCGAGTTACCGGCAACTGGCAGGAGCCATATGGTTGTCGCTTTATTGTATGCAATGCAATCGCGATGTAATGCTTTACTTTATTACTAAACGGTAGTGATAGTCGTGGAAGCATAAGATTGGCGAGACGACAACGATGCTACGATGGAGATCAAGGTGTCGCGCCGGTGACGATGGTGATCATGACGGTGCTTCGGAGATGGAGATCACAAGCACAAGATGATGATGACCATATCATATCACTTATATTGATTGCATGTGATGTTTATCTTTTTATGCATCTTATCTTGCTTTGATTGACGGTAGCATTATAAGATGATCTCTCACTAAATTATCAAGAAGTGTTCTCCCTGAGTATGCACCGTTGCCAAAGTCCGTCGTGCCCAGACACCACGTGATGATCGGGTGTGATAAGCTCTACGTCCATCTACAACGGGTGCAAGCCAGTTTTGCACACGCAGAATACTCAGGTTAAACTTGACGAGCCTAGCATATGCAGATATGGCCTCGGAACACGGAGACCGAAAAAGGTCGAGCGTGAATCATATAGTAGATATGATCAACATAATGATGTTCACCGATGAAACTACTCCATCTCACGTGATGATCGGACATGGTTTAGTTGATTTGGATCACGTAATCACTTAGAGGATTAGAGGGATGTCTATCTAAGTGGGAGTTCTTTAAGTAATATGATTAATTGAACTTTAATTTATCATGAACTTAGTCCTGATAGTATTTTGCAAATTATGTTGTAGATCAATAGCTCGCGTTGTTGCTTCCCTGTGTTTATTTTGATATGTTCCTAGAGAAAAATTGGGTTGAAAATGTTAGTAGCAATGATGCGGATTGGATCCGTGATCTGAGGTTTATCCTCATTGCTGCACAGAAGAATTATGTCCTTAATGCACCGCTAGGTGACAGACCTATTGCAGGAGCATATGCAGACGTTATGAACGTTTGGCTAGCTCAATATGATGACTACTTGATAGTTTAGTGCACCATGCTTAAACGGCTTAGAATCGGGACTTCAAAGACGTTTTGAACGTCATGGACCATATGAGATGTTCCTGGAGTTGAAGTTAATATTTCAAGCAAATACCCGAGTTGAGAGATATGAAGTCTCCAACAAGTTCTATAGCTAAAAGATGGAGGAGAATCGCTCAACTAGTGAGCATGTGCTCAGATTGTCTGGGTACTTCAATCACTTGAATCGAGTGGGAGTCAATCTTCCAGATAAGATAGTGATTGACAGATTTCTCTAGTCACCATCACTAAGTTACTAGAACTTCGTGATGAACTATAGTATGCAAGGGATGACGAAAACGATTCCCGAGCTCTTCGTGATGTAGAAATCGACGAAGGTAGAAATAAAGAAAGAGCATCAAGTGTTGATGATTGACAAGACCACTAGTTTCAAGAGAAGGGCAAAGGGAAAGAACGGGAACTTCAAGTGGAAAGACAAGCAAGTTGTCACTCCTGCGATGAAGCCCAAAGCTGGACCATAGCCTGAAACTGAGTGTTTACACTGCAAAGGAAATGGTCACTGGAAGCGGAAATGCCCTGAATATTTGGTTGATAAGAAGGATGGCAAAGTGAACAAGGGTATATTTGATATACAGATTATTGATGTGTGCCATACTAGTGTTTATAGTAGCCCCTGAGTATTTGATACTTGTTCGGTTGCTAAGATTAGTAACTCGAAACGGGAGTTGCAGAATAAACAGAGACTAGTTAAGGGTGTAGTGACGATGTGTGTTGGAAATAGTTCCAAGATTGATATGATCATCATCGCACACTCCCTATACTTTCGGGATTAGTGTTAAACCTAAATAAGTGTTATTTGGTGTTTGCGTTGAGCATGAATATGATTTGATCATGTTTATTGCAATACGGTTATTCATGTAAGTTAGAGAATAATTGTTGTTCTGTTTTCATGAATAAAACCTTCTATGGTCATACACCCAATGAAAATGGTTTGTTGGATCTCGATCGTAGTGATACACATATTCATAATATTGAAACCAAAAGATGCAAAGTTAATAATGATAGTGCAACTTATTTGTGGCACTGCCGTTTGGGTCATATCGGTGTAAAGCGCATGAAGATACTCCATAAAGATGGATTTTCGGAATCACTTGGTTATGAATCATTTGATGCTTGCGAACCGTGCCTTTTGGGCAAGATGACTAAAACTCCGTTCTCCAGAACAATGGAACGTGCTACTGACTTATTGGAAATAATACATACCGATGTATGCAATCCAATGAGTGTTGATGCTCGTGGCAAGTATCATTATTTTCTGATCTTCACAGATGATTTGAGCAGATATGAGTATATCTACTTAGTGAAACACAAGTCTGAAACATTTGAAAAGTTCAAAGAATTTCAGAGTGAAGTTGAAAATCATCGTAACAAGAAAATAAAGTTTCTACGATCTGATCGTGGAGGAGAATATTTGAGTTACGAGTTTGGTGTACATTTGAAAAACTGTGGAATAGTTTCGCAACTCACGCCACCCGGAACACCACAGCGTAATGGTGTGTCCGAACGTCGTAATCGTACTTTACTAGATATGGTGCGATCTATGATGTTTCTTACTGATTTACCATTGTCATTTTGGGGTTATGCATTAGAGACAGCTGCATTCACGTTAAAAGGGCACCATCTAAATCCGTTGAGACGACACTATATGAACTGTGGTTTAGCAAGAAACCCAAGTTGTCGTTTCTTAAAGTTTGGGGCTGCGATGCTTATGTGGAAAAGTTTCATCCTGATAAGCTCGAACCCAAATCGGAGAAGTGCGTCTTCATAGAATACCCAAAGGAAATTGTTGGGTACACCTTCTATCACAGATCCGGAGGCAAGATATTCGTTGCTAAAAATGGATCCTTTCTGGAGAAGGAGTTTCTCTCGAAAGAAGTGAGTGGGAGGAAAGTAGAACTTGATGAGGTAACTGTACCTGCTCCCTTATTGGAAAGTAGTTCATCACAGAAATCAGTTCCTGTGACAAATACACCAATTAGGTGAGGAAGCTAATGATATTGATCATAAAACTTCAGATCAAGTTACTACAGCACCTCGTAGGTCTTCCAGAGTAAGATCTGCACCAGAGTGGTGTAGTAATCATGTTCTGGAAGTCATGTTACTAGACCATGATGAACCTACGAACTATGAGGAAGCGATGATGAGCCCAGATTCCGCGAGATGGCTTGAGGCCATAAAATCTGAGATATGATCCATGTATGACAACAAAGTATGGACTTTGATTGACTTGCTCGATGATCAGCAAAGCCATGTTAAATAAATGGATCTTCAAGAGGAAGACGGACACTGATAGTAGTGTTACTATCTACCAAGCTCGACTTGTTGCAAAAGTTTTTCAACAAGTTCAAGGTGTTGAATACGATGAGGTTTTCTCACTCGTATCGATGCTTAAGTCTATCTGAATCATGTTAGCAATTGCCACATTTTATGAAATCTGGCAAATGGATGTCAAAACTGCATTCCTTAATGGATTTATTAAAGAAGAGTTGTATATGATGCAACCAGAAGGTTTTGTCAATCCTAAAGGTGCTAACAAAATGTGCAAGCTCCAGCGATCCATCTATGGACTGGTGCAAGCATCTCGGAGTTGGAATATACGCTTTGATAAGTTGATCAAAGCATATAGTTTTATATGGACTTACCATGAAGCCTGTATTTACAATAAAGTGAGTGGGAGCACTACAGCCTTTCTGATTAGTATATGTGAGTAACATATTGTTGATCAGAAATGATGTAGAATTTTTCTGCAAAGCATAAAGGAGTGTTTTAAAGGAGTTCTTTAAAAGGAAAAGACCTCAGTAAAAAGCTACTTATATATTGAGCATCAAGATCTATTGAGATAGATCAAGACGCTTGATAAAGATTTTCAATGAGTACATACCTTGGCAAGATTTTGAAATAGTTCAAAATGGAACAGTTAAAGAAAGAGTTCTTGCCTGTGTTGCAAAGGTATGAAATTGAGTAAGACTCAAATCCCGACCACAGCAGAAAATAGAAAGAGAATGAAAAGTCATTCCCTATGCCTCAGTCATAGGTTCTATATAGTATGCTATGCTTTGTACCAGACCTATTGTATACCTTGCTCTGTATTTGGCAAGGGAGTACAATAGTGATCTAGGAGTAGATCACTGGACATTGGTCAAGAATATCCTTAGTAAGGACTAAGGAGATGTTTCTCGATTATGGAGGTGATAAAATAGTTTGTTGTAAAAGTTACATCAGTGCAAACTTTTACACTGATCCAGATGACTCTAAGTCTCAATCTGGATACATATTGAAAGTGGGAGCGATTAGCTAGAGTAGCTCCGTACAGAGCATTGTAGACATAGAATATTTGCAAAATACATACGGCTCTGAATGTGACAGACCCGTTGACTAAGCTTCTCTCACGAGCAAAACATGATCACACCTTAGTACTCTTTGGATGTTAATCACATAGCGATGTGAACTAGATTATTGACTCTAGTAAACCCTTTGGGTGTTGGTCACATGATGATGTGAACTATGGCTGTTAATCATATACAGATGTGAATATTGGTGTTAAATCACATGACGATGTGAACTAGATTATTGACTCTAGTGCAAGTGGGAGACTGAAGGAAATATGCCCTAGAGGCAATAATAAAGTTATTATTTATTTCCTTATAATCATGATAAATGTTTATTATTCATGCTAGAATTGTATTTACCGGAAACATAATACATGTGTGAATACATAGACAAACAAAGTGTCACTAGTATGCCTCTACTTGACTAGCTCGTTAATCAAAGATGGTTATGTTTCCTAACCATGAACAATGAGTTGTTATTTGATTAACGAGGTCACATCATTAGTAGAATGATCTGATTGAGATGACCCATTCCATTAGCTTAGCACACGATTGTTTAGTATGTTGCTATTGCTTTCTTCATAACTTATACATGTTCCTATGACTATGAGATTATGCAACTCCCGTTTGCCGGAGGAACACTTTGGGTGCTACCAAACGTCACAACGTAACTGGGTGATTATAAAGGAGCATTACAGGTGTCTCCAAAAGTAGATGTTGGGTTGGCGTATTTCGAGATTAGGATTTGTCACTCCGATTGTCGGAGAGGTATCTCTGGGCCCTCTCGGTAATGCACATCACATAAGCCTTGCAAGCACTGCAACTAATATGTTAGTTGTGAGATGATGTATTACGGAATGAGTAAAGAGACTTGCCAGTAACGAGATTGAACTAGGTATTGGATACCGACGATCGAATCTCGGGCAAGTAACATACCAATGACAAAGGGAACAGCGTATGTTGTTATGCGGTCTGACCGATAAAGATCTTCGTAGAATATGTAGGAGCCAATATGGGCATCCAGGTCCCGCTATTGGTTATTGACCGGAGACGTGTCTCGGTCATGTCTACATTGTTCTCGAACCCGTAGGGTCCGCACGCTTAAGGTTACGATGACAGTTATATTATGAGTTTACATGTTTTGATGAACCGAAGGAGTTCGGAGTCCCGGATGAGATCGGGGACATGACGAGGAGTCTCTAAATGGTCGAGACGTAAAGATTCATATATTGGATGATATGGTTAGGCCAAGGGGTCAAGCCCATGAGGCTTTTGATCGGTGCAAAAAGGAGTTTTGCGGAGGCCAGGGGGGCAAACGCCGGAGACCCTGGCGTCTGGCCCTGGGCCAGACGCCGAGGCCCATGGCGTCTGGGCCAGACGCCAAGGATTGTGGCGTTTGGTCCCGGAGTCCGAGTGGGACTCTTGCCTTTCGGGCAAAACCGACTTTGAGGAGGCTTTTGCTCCAAGTTTCGACCCCGGGGCTCAACATATAAATAGAGGGGCAGGGCTAGCACCAAAGTGACAAGAAGTTGATCCACGTGATCTATTCCTTAGCCGTGTGCGGCGGCCCCAGCCACCATATTCCTCGATAATACTGTAGCGGAGTTTAGGCGAAGCCCTGCTGCTGTAGTTCATCAAGATCGTCACCACGCCGTCGTGCTGACGGAACTCTTCCCCGACACTTTGCTGGATCGGAGTCCGGGGATCGTCATCGAGCTGAACGTGTGCTCGAACTCGGAGGTGTCGTAGTTTCGGTGCTTGATCGGTTGGATCGTGAAGATGTACGACTACTTCCTCTACGTCGTGTCATCGCTTCCGCAGTTGGTCTGCGTTGGGTACGTAGACAACACTCTCCCCTCGTTGCTATGCATCACATGATCTTGCATGTACGTAGGAAATTTTTTGAAATTACTACGAAACCCAACATATTCATAGAGAGACAGAGAGAGGCGATCGAAATCACCCGAACAGTTCATCATATAAGCCCAAGAACACCTCTCGCGAGGCTGTTCTCCCTTTGTATTGTTCATCATCAGCCCCTTATGCAATCCACCACACCACACACTGGAGTAGGGTATTACACCACCACGGTGGCCCAAACCAGTATAAATTTCGTGTCCCTTGTGTGGTTCATCGTTTCTAGCTTAGATCTCACGAGGCGATCGGACGTAGATCGGTAGGGGAGAGATCTTCGTGCGCACCCCAGTGTTCGAACCTTAAGGGTTTGCCGGAACCCAACATCCGACATTTGGCGCACCAGGTAGGGGTGTGCCGGAATCTTCTTTCCTCCGTCCTATGTTCCGCCACGTCACCGCCTCCATGTCCGGCGACCCGACGACCAACTCCGACCGCTGGGCGGCATGGCCTACCCACGTCGTGCCGCCTGCCCAAGGTGACCTCAACCCCACACATCAAGCAGCCCGCGCCTCGCAGAACACTGCGGGACGCGGTCAGGCCTCCCCTGCCCTCACTCCACGGCAAGTGCGATCGGCAGCAAGGGCCTCAAGACACGCTGCGGCCACGGTGCCGCACACCCGGCAGGAGCAGGCAAACATGAAGGCCGCACTCACGGTAGCGCGGGAGCTGTTGCGATGCAGACTGCAAGAAAGCGGTCGCGACGTGCTGTTGGAGCATGTCGCCGAGCTCCTGGATGCCATTGCATCAGTGGCTCCCCCGTTCTGCGTCCAACTTCCACCCCAGCCCCGGAAGGATCAAGAGGCGGGTCGATCCACGCCCACGCGCCCCCGAGCGCACTTCAAGGCTTCGTCAACACCGGATTGGCCGTCAGCGCCGAGCAGCAGGCTGCGCCGGCACCGCCCCTGGTGAGTGAGGGCATGCGTGGCGCTGCCTTTCGCCCCAGCGGGCCGCCACCTTACCGTCCCCAAGATGGAGCTTCAAGTTGAGCTGCATGGCATGCGGAGCACCACGGCGAGTCCTTTGGGGTGGTGGCCCCGGAAGCCTATGTGCCCCGCATGGCGGATCGAGGGTACACGCTGGAGGAAGACCACGGCTCATTCCTCGGGTCAGGCTAGGAGGAAGAAGTGCCAGAAGTCAAGCTCTTTCAGGAGCCTCACGGGGGCCTCGACAACTACCGGGTACCGCTAATTCCTCAGGAGCAGGCTTATGCTAACCATGGGTCGCAGGAGGTTCAGGTCACCGCAGCGGATGGCTGCCCCAGTGCGGCGATCTCCTTCCCCTCAGGAGGAGGGCACTGGGGGCAGCAGGAGAGGGGTCGGGAGCCAGTCTACTACCCGCAGCGCACGGAGCAAGGTGTTCTCCGGAGGTAGGTCCTCTGTCGGGGAGGAGCCCCAGGGCCTGCCCCCGGCAAAGGACCCGTGGTCGTCGGGGGAACCGATGGCTTCCTCTTTTCCCCATAGGCGTCGTCCTGGTTTCCGGTCGCCGTCGGTGGGGTCAAGGGTGGCGCATGGCGGGGCCCTTATATGGCGATATGAAACAAGGCCGGTACCTGTGAAGAAGGCCCAGTGCCTGTGAAGCTCGCCGCCCGTGACACTCTCACATAATAATGAGTTGGGGTTGTACATGCCATGGAGTCTCCGGAGAGCCGCCCTCGGGCCTCGGGGGCTCCCTCCCACGCCGAGTGGCAGCACTTAGCTCTGCGCTGGTGAGAAGACGTCGAAGACTAGACTAGGTGCCGGACGCGACCATTTGCCTTGTTTTCTCCTTTCGTGCGAACAAGCTTTGTTGCCCCAAATCTGAGTTGAAGTTGAATTTGTTTTTGCGTATGCGGGAAGGGGTGTTGTGTCTTATTCGCGTGCTTTCTCGTGCTCCTATTTCCGCTCAAGTTGGAGTTCACACTAGCTGCCTCCCCCTCGCGGGCCCCTCGCGAGTGGGGCAGGGCCCAGCACGTGCACCCGCCGTCCCGCGGCCGGTGTTCGCTCCAGCCAGTCTTTCGCCGCATGATCGAATGGGACCCCCACGGCCCTCGAACGCACACCACAAGCCCGCTCGAGGCGCGCCAAGACAAAGGTAAAACCATAATGGCCTATTCATCATGACAATCACGGCATCATGCGGGCACTCGTCAGGCGCCAATCTTGACAACAGATAGGCAACAATTTTCTTACATGAGGGGCTTCCCGTCAAAAAATGCTCTCACAACCTTCGGGGCCACGCCCCAGTCTCTTCCTGTGCAGGGCAAGCAGCGAGAGGAAGCACGGGGTCAATTGGACAAATCGCTCGCCGCATCTCCCAGGGCATCTCCTGAGGCGTCGCTGGCACCACCGTCATTGCCGGCAGCCTCTTCACCACCATTGTTGGCGCCGTTTCCACCATCGTTCACCACTACGCCTTCATCGGCGGCAACGATCACCCCGTCGTCGTCAGAGGTGAAGGCCCGGATGAGCGCATCAATGTTGTCCTCCACCCACCACGCTAGGTCGCCCCGAATGGCCTCAGGCACTGGGGCGATGGCGGCATCAAAGTCAAAGAGGGGATCGAGGTTTTGAAGATGGCTCAAAACGCGGGAGAATGCCCGCGCAAGAAGACCGCGGCTCCGTTCCTCCACCAACTGGTGAAACCTCTCAGAGCGGTTCTCCAGATGCGTCACCACGTCAGTGAAGAACTGGAGGTTGCCGGCATAGTTGGTCACGTGCGGCTCCTCCCTGATGTTTCCCAAGGCCGTGTTGGCCCTTTCCCTAAGCGTTCAGAGCATGGGACCGTGCATGTGCTCCAACATCTGTCGCTGGCGGATCTCGTCGGCATTCCACTCCGCGACGGCCTCGGCGTCATCAACCCGTCGTCGAAGAAGAAGCAGCTCGGTGCGGGAGGAGGCCAGCTCGGCCTGTGCCGAGCTTAGCACGACAGCAGTGGCCTCAGCTCTCTGTGTAGCTTTAGTCAGCCCGAGCCCGTGGGTTCATGCCTAATCAACTCTAGCCGTTCTGCATACTCGCGCGCAAGCCCGGCGCGAGCCTCTGCCACGTGATGGTCGATCTCCTCCTGGATCCGAGCCTCCCGCGCGCCGATGTCGTCCTACGCCTAGGCAACCTGGCGCTCCCCCGTCTCCAACCGCCCCAGATCGAGGTTGCGCTCGACAGTCTCTAGCGTCAGCGCTTCCTCACGCCTCCGGAGTTCCTCCTCTTCAGCGGGCCCTCCCTTCAGCAGTGCGAGGGCGGATCGGTGCAGCTCCACCTGCTGCTCTAGGGAGTTGCACCAGTCCTGGAGCTCCCACGCACGCTCCTCCATAGCTTCGCGTCGATTGTCAGCCTCCTGAGTTTCTTCAAGGGCCCGGGCACAGGCCTCCCGAGAGGCCGCCAAGGACACTTCGGCCTTGGCATTCTCGAGGTCACGCTGGTGGCGCGCGAGACCAACAGCCGCCTTCAGCTTGCGCTGCTCCTCAACTAGCCGCAAGCCTTCAGCCTTGAGACGCGCTAATACGTCCATTTTGCATCATGCTTTTATATCAATATTTATTGCATTATGGGCTGTTATTTCACGTTATGTCACAATACTTATGGCTATTCTCTCTTATTTTACAAGGTTTACATGAAGAGGGAGAATGTCGGCAACTGGAATTCTGGGCTGGAAAAGGAGCAAATATTGGAGACCTATTCTGCGCAACTCCAAAAGTCCTGAAACTCCACGGAATATCTTAAAATAAATAAAGAAAAATCGTCGCTAAAGATGATGGCCAGGGGGGACACACCCTGCTCACGAGGGTGGGGGGCGCCCCCCTGGGGCGCGCCCCCCAACCTCATGGGCCCCCTGGTGGCTCTCCGACGCCCATCTTCTCCTATATGAATTCTTTCGATGAGGAAAAAAATAGAAGGCAACCTTTCGGGACGAGACTCCGCCGCCACGAGGCGGAACCTTGGCAGAACCAATCTAGGGCTCCAGCAGAGCTGTTCTATCGGGGACACTTCCCTCCGGGAGGGGAAAATCATCACCATCGTCATCACCAACGCTCCTCTCATCGGGAGAGGGAAATCTCCATCAACATCTTCACTAGCACCATCTCATCTCCAAACCCTAGTTCATCTCTTGTATCCAATTCTTGTCTCCAAGTCCGGGATTGGTGCTAGTAGGTTGCTAGTAGTGTTGATTACTCCTTGTAGTTGATGCTAGTTGGTTTATTTGGTGGAAGATCATATGTTCAGATCCTTTATGCATATTATTACCCCTCTGATTATGAACATGAATATGCTTTGTGAGTAGTTACGTTTGTTCCTGAGGACAAGGGAGAAGTCTTGCTATTAGTAGTCATGTGAATTTGGTATTCGTTCGATATTTTGATAAGATGTATGTTGTCTAGCCTCTAGTGGTGTTATGTGAACGTCGACTACATAACACTTCACCATTATTTGAGCCTAGAGGAGGGCATTGGGAAGTAATAAGTAGATGATGGGTTGCTAGAGTGACAGAAGCTAAAACCCTAGTTTATGCGTTGCTTCGTAAGGGGCTGATTAGGATCCATATGTTTCATGCTATGGTTAGGTTTACCTTAATACTTTTGTTGTAGTTGGGTATGCTTGCAATAGAGGTTAATCATAAGTGGGATGCTTGTTCAAGTAAGAACAGCACCCAAGCACCGTTCCACCCACATATCAAATTATCAAAGTACCGAACGCGAATCATATGAGCATGATGAAAACTAGCTTGATGATATTCCCATGTATCCTCGGGAGCGCTTTTCCTATTATAAGAGTTTGTCCAGGCTTGTCATTTTCTACAAAAAGGATTGGGCCACCTTGCTGCACTTTATTTACTTATGTTACTTGTTGCTCGTTATAATTTATCTTGTCACGAAACTATTTGTTACCACTTATTTCAGTACTTGCAGAGAATACCTTGCTGAAAACCGCTTATCATTTCCTTCTGCTCCTCGTTGGGTTCGACACTCTTACTTATCGAAAGGACTACGATAGATCCCCTATACTTGTAGGTCACCAAGACTCTTTTCTGGCGCTGTTACCGGGAAGTGTAGCGCCTTTGGTAGGTGGAATTTGGTAAGGAAAAATTTATATAGTGTGCTGAAATTTTCTGTCACCTGTTACTATGGAAAGTATTTCTCTGAGGGGCTTGTTCGTGGTATCTTCACCCCGTCTAGTAGAGCAAAGAGTTGCTTCTCAACCTACTAAACCTATTGAAAATGAAACTCCTCTTGAAATTCCTTCGGGTATGATGGAAAAACTGCTAGCTAACACTTTTACAGGAGATGGAACAAAGCATCCTGATGAACATCTACTCTATGTGGATGAAGTTTGTGGACTACTTAAGCTTGCAGGTATACCCGATGATGTTGTTAAGAAGAAGGCCTTCCCTTTATCTTTGAAGGGAGATGCATTGACATGGTACAGGCTATGTGATGATACGAGATCATGGAACTATAAAAGATTGAAATTGGAATTTCATCAAAAGTATTACCCTATGCATCTTGTTCATCGTGATCGCATATATATATATATATATATATATATATATATATATATATATTATTTTTGGCCTCGCGAAGGAGAAAGCATCGCTCAATCTTGGGGGAGGCTTAAATCAATGTTATATTCATGCCCCAATCATGAGCTCCCAAGAGAAGTAATTATTCAAAGTTTTTATGCTCGGCTTTCTAATAACAATCGCACCATGCTCGATACTTCTTGTGCTGGCTCTTTTATGATGAAGACTATTGAATTTAAATGGAATTTATTGGATAGAATTAAATGCAACTCTAAAGATTGGGACCTCGACGAAGGTAAGGAGTCAGGTATGACACCTAAGTTTGATTGTGTTAAATCTTTTATGGATACCGATATTTTCCGTAAGTTTAGCACTAAATATGGACTTGACTCTGAGATAGTACCTTCTTTCTGTGAATCTTTTGCTACCTATGTTGATCTCCCCAAGGAGAAGTGGTTTAAATATCATCCTCCCATAGAAGTAAAAGTAGCTACACCTATTAAAGTTGATGAAAAGAATGTCACTTATAATGATCCTATTGTTCCCACTTCTTATGTCGAGAAACCACCTTTCCCTGTTAGAATGAAGGATCATGCTAAAGCTTCAACTGTTGTTTGTAAAAGCAATATTAGAACTTATACACCTCCTGAGCAAGTCAAAGTAGAACCTAATATTGCTATTGTTAAAGATCTCTTGTCTGATAATATTGATGGGCATGTTATTCAATTATGTGGTGAAACTGCTAGAATTGCTAAACCTTGTGCTAGAGATAAACATAGATCTGTGGTAGGCGTGCCTGTTATTTCTATTAAAATAGGAGATCATTGTTATCATGGCTTATGTGATATGGGTGCTAGTGCTAGTGTAATACCCATTGACTTATACAAAGAAATTATGCATGATATTGCACCTGCTGAGTTATAAGATATTGATGTTACAATTAAACTTGCCAATAGAGATACTATATCTGCAATGGGAATAGTTAGATATGTTGAAGTCTTTTGTGGAAAAACCAAATATCCCGCTGATTTTCTTGTTCTTGGTTCTCCACAAGATAGCTTTTGTCCCATTATATTTGGTAGACCCTTCTTGAATACTGTTAATGCTAAGATAGACTGCAAAAAGAATGTTGTTACTATTGGCTTGGATGATATGGTTCATGAGTTTATTTCTCTAAATTTAGTAAACAACATCGTGAGGAAGAATTTCCTAGTAAAGATGAAATTATTGGCCTTGCTTCTATTTCCGTACCTCCTATTGATACTTTAGAACACTATTTTCTAGACCATGAAAATGATATGTTCATGAATGAAAGAAGGGAAATAGATGAAGTATTCTTTAAACAGGAACCTATTCTGCAACACAATTTGCCTGTTGAAATCCTAGGGGATCCTCCTCCACCCAAGGGTGATCCCGTGTTTGAGCTTAAACCGTTGCCTGATAATCTTAAATATGCTTATCTTGATGAAAAGAAAATATATCCTGTCATTGTTAGTGCTAACCTTCAGAGCATGAAGAAGAAAGATTATTGAAAACTCTGAAGAAGCACCGTGCCTCTATTGGATATACTCTTGATGATCTTAAGGGCATCAGTCCCACTCTATGCACTGTTTAAGAATTCACCTGATTAATCAGTTAACGGGTCAGTTAATCGCTACTCACAGCATGGCTGAATCGAATAACACCTATTCGCCGCATTAACTTGTCAGGATGATTAATTGGCTAGTTAGACTGATTAATCAGTTGTCATGCCAATTAATCCCTGGTGGCCCATTAACAAGTGGACAAACAAAGACCAATTTTTTTGGCCCGTAACCCCTTCCAGCCCCACCCTGCTCCTTAATAGCTAGGATTAATAATTTACCTCCTCTATATGCTTTTCATATGTGTACAACAACATGTTTTGGTGTACTACATAGCTGGGAGCATAAGAGTATGGTATAATACATAAAAAATCTAGATATACTCCCTCCGATCCCATTTACTCTGCGCATAACTTTTTTCCATTTTTCCCGAATTGCTCTGCGCGTTCCACTTTTGCGGCACCTCTTTCCTAATCTACCCCTCATCAGGTGCGTCCAATGCAGCGGAGGAGCATGCGTGCGTTAATTGGTTTCCTAGTTATCCAGCTTCTTTCCTCGTCTGGTGTGTCATTGTATGCAAACTACCATGGCCCCGCATTTACTAGTCTCTTAGTATTGGCCGGTGGGCTGGTGCATGCAATCCTGTGTGGCTTTCCCAATTATCTCTGGGCGACTGCATGCATCTGATCCAGTCAAAAGAAGGGGCAATTTTGTCAAAAAAACTGAGTGGGCCTCTCCTTGGTATGCATGTTGGAAGTTATGCAGAGTGTAAAAAGAATCAGAGGGAGTATGTTGGCAAGTTCCTATTCAATCTACCGATTATTGGTCGATTGATTAATCCAGTTAATAGGTCGATTCACCGATTAATCCCTACTCCTAAACCGACCAAGCAGCTACCAGTTAACGATTTCTTGAACATTGACTCTATGTCAACATAAAATAAATTTAGAAGTGGATGCCAAACCAGCTCGTGATCCTCAACGACGTTTGAATCCTAAAATGAAAGAAGTGGTAAGAGAAGAAATACTCAAGCTTCTGGAGGCAGGTATAATTTATCCCGTTGCTGATAGTTAGTGGGTAAGTCCAGTCCATTGTGTCCCTAAGAAGGGAGGTATTACTGTTGTCCCTAATGATAAAGATGAATTGATTCCGCAAAGAATTATCACAGGTTATAGGATGGTAATTTATTTCCGCAAATTAAATAAGGCTATTAAGAAAGATCATTATCCCTTACCTTTTATTGATCAAATGCTAGAAAGATTATGCAAACATACACATTATTGCTTTCTAGATGGTTATTCTGGTTTCTCTCAAATACCTGTGTCGGCTAGAGATCAATCAAAGACTACTTTTACATGCCCTTTTGGTACTTTTGCTTATAGACATATGCCTTTCGGTTTATGTAATGCACCTGCTACCTTTCAAAGATGCATGATAGCTATATTCTCTGTTTTTGTGAAAAAAATTGTGAGGTTTTCATGGACGATTTTTCCGTCTATGATTCCTCTTTTGATGATTGCTTGAGCAATCTTGATCGAGTTTTGCAGAGATGTGAAGAAACTAATCTTGTCTTGAATTGGGAAAAGTGCCACTTTATGGTTAATGAAGGTATTGTCTTGGGGCACAAAGTTTCCGAAAGAGGTATTGAAGTTGATAAAGCCAAGGTTGATGCTATTGAAAAGATGACATGTCCCAAGGACATCAAAGGTATAAGAAGTTTCCTTGGTCATGCCGGATTTTATAGGAGGTTCATTAAGGACTTATCAAAAATTTGTCGGCCTCTGACTAATTTACTACAAAAAGATGTACCATTTGTCTTTGATGATGATTGTGTAGAAGCATTTGAAATATTTAAGAAAGCATTAGTCTCTGCACCTGTTGTTCAGCCACCTGATTGGAATTTACCCTTTGAAATTATGTGTGATGCTAGTGACTACGTTGTAGGTGTTGTTCTAGGGCAAAGAGTTGATAATAAATTAAATGTTATAAATTATGCTAGTAAGACTCTAAACAATGCTCAAAGAAATTATGCTACTACCGAAAAGGAACTTTTAGCAGTTGTATTTGCTTGTGATAAATTCAGACCCTATATTGTTGATTCTAAAGTAACTATTCACACTGATCATGCTGCTATTAAATATCTTATGGAAAAGAAAGATGCAAAACCTAGACTTATTAGATGGGTCCTCTTGCTGCAAGAATTTGATTTGCATATTGTTGATAGAAAAGGAGCTGAGAACCCCGTTGCAGATAACCTATCTAGGTTAGAGAATGTTCTTGATGACCCACTACCTATTGATGATAGCTTTCCTGATGAACAATCAAATGTCATAAGCACTTCTCGTAGCACTCCATGGTATGCTGATTATGCTAATTATATTGTTGCTAAATTTATACCACCTAGCTTCACATACTAACAAAAGAAAAAGTTTTTCTATGATTTGCGACATTACTTTTGGGATGACCCATATCTTTATAAAGAAGGAGTAGATGGTGTTATTAGACATGGTGTACCTGAGCATGAACAGGAACAGATCCTACGCAAGTGTCACTCCGAAGCTTATGGAGGACACCACGCTGGGGACAGAACTGCACATAAGGTATTGCAATCTGGTTTTTATTGGCCTACTCTCTTCAAGGATGCCCGTAAGTTTGTTTTGTCTTGCGATGAATGCCAAAGAATTGGTAATATTAGTAGACGTCAAGAAATGCCTATGAATTATTCACTTGCTATTGAACCATTTGATGTTTGGGGCTTTGATTATATGGGACCTTTTCCTGCCTCTAATGGATACACACATATTTTAGTTGTTGTTGATTACGTTACTAAGTGGGTAGAAGCTATTCCAACTAGTAGTGCTGATCATAACACTTCTATTAAAATGCTTAAAGAAGTTATTTTTCCGAGGTTTGGAGTCCCTAGATATCTAATGACTGGTGGTGGTTCACACTTTATTAATGGTGCTTTCCATAAAATGCTTGCTAAATATGATGTTAATCATAGAATTGCATCTCCATATCACCCGCAGTCTAGTGGTCAAGTAGAATTGAGCAGTAGAGAGCTCAAATTAATTTTGCAAAAGACTGTTAATAGGTCTAGAAAGAATTGGTCCAAGAAACTGGACGACGCATTATGGGCCTATAGAACTGCATATAAGAATCCTATGGGTATGTCTCCGTATAAAATGGTTTATGGAAAAGCATGTCACTTACCTCTCGAACTAGAACATAAGGCATATTGGGCTATTAAAGAGCTCAACTATGATTTCAAACTTGCCAGCGAGAAGAGATTATTTGATATTAGCTCACTTGATGAATGGAGAACCCAAGCTAATGAAAATGCCAAGTTGTTTAAAGAAAAAGTTAAAAGATGGCCTGACAAAAGGATACAAAAGCGTGAGTTTAATGTAGGTGATTATGTATTGCTATACAACTCTCGTTTAAGATTTTTTGCAAGAAAACTTCTCTCTAAATGGGAAGGTCCCTAAGTTATCGAGGAGGTCTATCGTTCCGGTGCCATAAAAATAAACAACTTCGAAGACACAAATCTGAAGGTGGTAAACGGTCAAAGGACCAAACACTATATCTCAGGTAATCCTATAAATGTTGAAACCAATATTATCAAAACCATAACCCCGGAGGAATACATAAGCACTACAGGAATCAACTACTTTGCCGTCTGCCACAGCGGACGACAAAGGCAAAAGTGGACAGCAAAGTAGGGAACAGCAAACAGCTACTTCGCCATCTGCTTTACTCGGCTGACGGCAAAGGGTCCTTTGCCATCAGCAGCAGACGGCAAAGAAAGCAGACGGCAAAAAATGCATTGTTAGTCCGTTAGGTGGCTAACGGCAGCCCTTTGCCGTCCGCCGCAGACAGCAAAATTTGTCCTGCCTTTGCCGTCCGTCGTATGATGTCAGCTAGACGTCACAACTCTTTGCCGTGTGCCACTGTAGGCAAACTGGCCAAATGGTCAGCTCCCAGGAAGCACAGTTGGCTGCCACGTGTCTTCTTTGTCGTCCGCGGCTGACGGCAAAGAGGCTGTTGACGTCGGCGGTAGACGACAAAGAGCCTGTATATTGGCTCTTCTTTTTGTTTTTTCCGAATCTAACAATTTTCACAGCAAATATATATGACATATATAGATATATTTCACAGGTCTATTTAACAGCAAACATATCACATATATAACCAGCACATAATTAAGTTTCATCCATTCATACATAAGCAAGTTCCATCCATACACATTGTTCCATCCATATACATATTACAATGCAAAGTTTGATCAAGATAGCAAGTTCCATCATAGCAAGCTAGATAATATGCAAAGTTTCATCAAAGAAAAAACAAGCACTCCATCATAGCAAGCTAGCTTTCATGAAGTGAATGAAATCTGCAAAATGGCAAATAAGAAAGTTAGAAATAGGTGACTAGAAGAAGAAGAATAGAACAAGAAGTATATGTCATTTATGAGCTAACTTTGGTGAAATGGATCATATATGAGCTAACTAAGTTGAAATGGGTCGTTTACGAGCTAACTAAGGTGAAATGGATCATCTATGAACTAACTTAGTTGAAATGGGTCGTTTATGAGCTAACTAAGGTGAAATGGATCATTTTTGAGCTAACTAAGTTGAAATGGATTGTTTTTGAGCTAACTTAGGTGAAATGGATCGTTTTTGAGCTAACTAAGTTGAAATGGATAGTTTTTGAGCTAACTTAGGTCAAATGTATCGTTTATGAGCTAACTCAGTTGAAATGGGTCGTTTATGAGCTAAGTAAGGTGAAATGGATCGTTTTTGAGCTAACTAAGGTGAAATGGATCATTTAAGAGCTAATTTAGGTGAAATGGATCGTTTTTAGCTAACTTCGGTGAAATGGATCATTTTTGAGCTAACTTCGGTGAAATGGATCGTTTTTAGCTAACTTCGTTGAAATGGATCGTCTATGAGCTAACTTAGTTGAAATGGATCGTTTATGAGCTAACTTAGTAAAAAGCATCATTTTAGAGCTAACCTAGGTGTGATGGGTCATTTTGGAGCTAACCTAGGTAAGATGGGTCATTTTGGAGCTAACCTAGGTAAGATGGGTCATTTTGGAGCTAACCTAGGTGAAATGGATCGTTTTTTAGTTAATCTAGGTAAAACGGGTCATTTTAGAGCCAACTTGGGTAAAATGCATCATTTTAGAGCTAACCTAGGTAAGATGGGTCATTTTGGAGCCAACCTAGGTAAAATGGGTCATTTTAGAGCTAACGTAGGTAAAATGGATCATTTAGGAGCTAATCTAGTTGAAATAGGTCATTTTAGAGCTAACTTGGGTAAAATGGATCATTTAAGAGCTAATTTGGGTGAAATGGATCGTTTTAGAGCTAACTTAGGTAAAATGGGATCGTTTATGAGCTAACTAAGCTAATTATGCCATTTTTTTACATAAGTAAGCTAAGTACATATTGTTTTAGAGCTAACATAGGTAAAATGGATGGTTTTGGAGGTTAGTAAGCTTATTAAGTCATTTTGGAGGAAAAGAAGCTAACTCTAAGTCATTATGGTAAGCATATTGGAGGAAATAAAGCTAAGTCTAGGTCTTTATGCATTTGTTAAGCAAAACACTAGAGACACTTACCGTGATCATGGAGGTGTTGTAGCGGAGTGGCTCGTGTCGGTAGCTGGAGAAGGATCGTGCGATGCTTGTCTGGAGTTACGCTGCACCAAAGATCATTTTCAATGTCTCGTTAGCATGATAACACTCAAATGTTAAGACTAGCAAGTAATGTCCATTCAAATTAAACTCACTGTGGTCCCAGGAGCAATCACTAGCATTGGCGGAGCGGTCTAACCGGACTTCTCGCACACAGACTGCACATTTGGTTTTGACGACTCAATCATACTAGTTAGTAATGAGACAAACAATACATGAATGTTTTGGCTAATGTGTAGAAAAAACTTACCACAAGGAGCTCGTACATGGCCCTTGCCTGCATGTCATTCCGTGCCCTCTCCTCCTCCAACATCTTTGTCGTCCTCTCCTCCAACTCCCGCTGCCTCTCCGCCGCCTCCGCCAGAAGTTTCTCCGTTCTATCTCTCTCACCTTGTATAGCAGCCTGCAACACCATTCCTCGTTACCATTTGTAATCATTGATGGAAGCGCACACAATGTAATGGAGAAAGATAGCTGAGTGCGTATAACTAACCTTGAAGGCGAGTTGGACTGGCCATTCACGAGGCCTTATCTCAGGAGCGGAGCTCGACTGGCGCGCCTTGATCTCCGGGAGAGTGCTAGGACAATGGATAAGTCCATCTCCCATGGCTATGGAGCCATGGGACCTCCCGCCACCAGATATCATCAGCAGCTTGGTATCAATGGGACCCTGGCTCAGGTTAAAGTCCTCCCCTTTCCTCACCTTCCCCTCATCTCCATATTTCACGAGTTTGTCGTGGGAGGAGATGTTGGTGAAGTTTTTTGGATCATCGAGGTCAGATGCAGAGAATGCCTTGACTTTCTTGTAAGAGCCAGTGTGGGCCATGGCCTACAGGTCGTACACCTCTGGCACCTTATCCGCCTTATTATAGCGTGTCTAAAAGAGAGAAACAAAGTAAATTAGTAATTAAAGGGCTGAAAGCTAGCATGACGAACGGATTGCATGAATCATGAAGCAAACCACATACCTAGTTCCGCCCGTACTGATATAAGTTGGAGCTGCCTTGATTGTGTGGCACACCATCCATTTGGGCACATTTGTCTTTGGCCTCGTTGTGGAGGACTCGCCATTCTTTTGAGCACCACTCATTGACCAACACCTCCCAACAATCCATCTGATCCGCACACCATCTCGGAGGGGCCTAAGTTAGGAAATAGAAACTTGAGTGCTATGGCTATGAATTACTAAATGAAGTAAAGTACAAGGCCTTAAGAATTACCTTCATGTACTCGTCCTTACTCAAGAACTTCTCGTGGCACGCCGGCTTGGTCTTCTTGATACCACGCGCGGTGTAGTAGTCTCGAACAGCCTGCACCCGAGCCTCGTGCCATAAGTTCTGTAGTAGGCGCTTGCAGACGTTATCGATAACATTTGCCGCCTCCTCCTCGTATCCCTCCTCACACCTGTAGAATGTCTGCAATCAAATGAGACAATATTGATTAGTACAATTAATAACTAGCTAGTTGAAGATTTTTAATTGTGTAAAAGATAAATTACGTAGAACTTTCTAATCACCACGTCTACCCTCGTGTTGCACAAGACACCGTCGATAATCTCACCCGGCGGGGCCGAGGCAGCCAAGTAGTGCTCCCAACTCAATCCAAGCTCTGGAAGCCGACCCTCACCAGGCAACGTGACAAACCCCGGGAAGTTTTGCCGACAAAGAACTCCAAGGACGGAGTTGGGCCGGCGGACACTATGATGGTGGTCCCAACCCCTATAACATGACAAGGCCAACACATTAGATATTTGAAGAAACGTGAATGCAGAAGGGTACAAAAAGATTAAATGCACTTACCTCTCCCCATCAGGGAAAATCAACCACCTCTCCTCGCGGGTCGCCGGCACGTCCGGGAGCCGGGTACAACCAGGCTGGTAGACGGTGCCCGCCTCCTCCTCAATATCAGTCGGCTCCCCGCCATCATCAGCATGGCCACTCGGGCCCTCAGGCTGATCCGGCCAGGTGCCCCATCCAGACGTGTGTTCCTCCGGGGTCTCATGGGCCGAACTCTCGTGGCCCGAAGGCCCGTCAACCCGAGGCTCGTGGGACGAAGGCCCGTGGACTGGAGGCTCGTGGATCGGAGTCCGTGTAGCCTCCTCCTCGGACGAGTCCACCCTTGTAGTCATGTGCTTGGGTGAAACAGCTGGGGGTGGCGGCGAGGAAGGCGCCCTCGCAGTCACCCTACCTCCTCTCCCGCAACCACATGCTCCAGCTCCTCTCTTCTTCTTACCTCGTCCCCTGCTCGGCACCACGGTCGACGAAGAAGGGCCGGTGGTGTCGCCATACTGTCCAGCAACGCTCGGCGGAGAGGTGCGTGTGGAATGGAAGACCTCGTACCACGCGCCGACGAAGAAGGGTCCTCGGAGCGCTCCCGAGCAGCGCCCACCATCTTTCAACACCTGCCATGACAAAGAGTAAACGAAATTAGTACAACATAAAAAAATACCAGCATGAATAATAATATGTATATCACTTCTTTTCTTTTCTTCTTTTCTTCTTCTTCTACTTCTTCTACTTCTTTTCTTCTTCTTCTACTTCTTCTACTTCTTTTTTTCTTCTTCTTTTTCATCTTTTTTCTACTTCTTTTCTTTTCTTATTTTCTTCTTCTTCTTCTTCTTCTTCTTCTTCTACTTCTTTTCTTCTTCTTCTTCTTTTCTTCTACATATATATTATTTTTTCTAACACCAACACTAAATCTTCTTCTTTTCTAACACCAAATCTAACACTAACACTAACACTAACACTAACAATTAAACAGCAATTAAACAACAAAAAAAAGAAACATATGTATATCACTTCTTTTCTTTTCTTCTTTTCTTCTTCTTCTACTACTTCTTTTCTTCTTCTTCTTCTTTTCTTCTACATATATATTTTTTTTTAACACTAACACTAAATCTTCTTCTTTTCTAACACTAAATCTAACACTAACAATTAAACTACAATTAAACAGCAAAAAGAAAAAAGAAAAATATGTATATCACTTCTTTTCTTTTCTTCTTTTCTTCTTCTTCTACTTCTTCTACTTCTTTTCTTCTTCTTCAT
>NC_041383.1:256124268-256196219 GCF_002162155.2 Triticum dicoccoides
GGGGGTGCTCGGCTAGTTAGGTTAGTTAGGTCCAGCTTTTGTCGTCCGCTTTTTGGAATCTTTGCCGTCCGTCGCGGACGGCAAAGAGGGAGGACGTTAAGTGTTTCCGTTAGTGGGTTCCACCTCCCTCTTTGCCGTCAGGCAGCGGACGGCAAAGATTCTTTGCCGTTAGCCAGCGGACGGCAAAGAAATGGCTGATGGCAAAGGAATCTTTTGTCGTTTGCCATTTCGTTGTCGTTGCTTTTCGGTAGCTGATGGCAAAGAGGGACGGCAAATAAAGAAAAATCATCGCCAAAGATGAAGGCCAGGGGGCCCACACCCTGCTCACGAGGGTGGGGGGCGCGCCCCCCTACCTCGTGGGCCCCCTGGTGGCTCTCCGACGCCCATCTTCTCCTATATGAACTCTTTCGATGAGGAAAAAATAAAAGGCAACCTTTCGGGATGAGACTCCGCCGCCACGAGGTGGAACCTTGGCAGAACCAATCTAGGGCTCCGGCAGAGCTGTTCTGCTGGGTACACTTCCCTCCGGGAGAGGAAAATCATCACCATCGTCATCACCAACGCTCCTCTCATCAGGAGAGGGCAATCTCCATCAACATCTTCACTAGCACCATCTCATCTCCAAACCCTAGTTCATCTCTTGTATCCAATTCTTGTCTCCAAGTCCGGGATTGGTGCTAGTAGGTTGCTAGTAGTGTTGATTACTCCTTGTAGTTGATGCTAGTTGGTTTATTTGGTGGAAGATCATATGTTCAGATCCTTTATGCATATTATTACCTCTCTGATTATGAACATGATTATGCTTTGTGAGTAGTTACGTTTGTTCCCGAGGACAAGGGAGAAGTCTTGCTATTAGTTTTCATGTGAATTTGGTATTCGTTCGATATTTTGATAAGATGTATGTTGTCTAGCCTCTAGTGGTGTTATGTGAACGTCGAGTACATAACACTTTACCGTTATTTGGGCCTAGAGGAGGGCATTGGGAAGTAATAAGTAGATGATGGGTTTCTAGAGTGACAGAAGCTTAAACCGTTGTTTATGCATTGCTTCGTAAGGGGCTGATTTGGATCCATATGTTTCATGGTATGGTTAGGTTTACCTTAATACTTTTGTTGTAGTTGCGGATGCTTGCAATAGAGGTTAATAATAAGTGGGATGCTTGTTCAAGTAAGAACAACACCCAAGCACCGGTCCACCCACATATCAAATTATCAAAGTACCGAACGCGAATCATATGAGCGTGATGAAAACTAGCTTGACGATATTCCCATGTGTCCTCGGGAGCGCGTTTCCTATTATAAGAGTTTGTCCAGGCTTGCCATTTGCTACAAAAATGATTGGGCCACCTTGATGCACTTTATTTACTTTTGTTACTTGTTGCTCGTTACAATTTATCTTATCACAAAACTATCTGTTACCACTTATTTCAGTACTTGCAGAGAATACCTTGCTAAAAACCGCTTATCATTTCTGCTCCTCGTTGGGTTTGACACTCTTACTTATCGAAATGACTACGATAGATCCCCTATATTTGTGGGTCACCACGCGCGTCTTCAGCTGCCAGCTCTGCGCCGAACTGGCCCACTGCATTGATTGCCCTGCGAAGGAACTCTTGGCGGAGAACTCTGCGCTCCCACGCACGCCCAAGCACGTTGTCAACACCATCCTCCACCGTCGACGCCGGCGGAGGGCCTTGGGGCTGTTTGCCCCCTTTCGGCAGGGGGCTTGCACCCCTGCGATCACCGGGCGGGCACCGCGAGAGACCCAGCCTGGCGTCAATCCACCTCCTGCTGGGGACCCGAAGATCGGCTTCAGCCACTCGTCGCTGATGATCAATGAAGGAGCTCTGGGCAAGCTAGATGTGCCCAGGGAGGGCTCACGAGGGAAGAGCGGCGCGACGACAGGACCAAGACGCGTCGCAGGACGGCCTGCCTCTCCATCCAAACTTGCACCTGAGGCGGCGCGCGAACCCGAGGCAGTTGAGGTTGGTGACGGAGGAGGAGCCTGAGGGAGTGGCTCTTTAGCTGGCCCCGTGGGCTCGTCGAAGGGAATCCTGAAAGGCCACGGTCAGCAAAAGAGGGGCAGACAAGGAACCATGAGAAGGAGAGACTTACTCGTCCATGGCGAAGTACTTCCTGTGCTTCAATGGACAGTGCGGGCGCTCATCACCACCAGAAGCCTCTTTCCTCTTGCGAAGGTCCTCGAAGTCTATGCAGAACCGGCCCAAGCTTGCGACGTGAGGGCCGGCGTGCGGCATAGGAGCCGAAGCATCAGGCTGGCCTGCATCAGGAGCACCAGCCAGAGGGGAGCAATCAGACGCCACCTCTTGGTGGCCTGACGGGGTCTCGGGGGCTTTAGCCTCGGGAGCGGCGGGCCGCGTTCCCTCGTCAGCCACCACCTCGCGAGCCCCACATGACATCAGCACCTCGACATCAGGCCCCTCGTCTCCCGCCAATCCTTGCCTCCCTGCAACGACTCCCGAGGCGAGGTCGGCGCGGCAGCCGGGGGAAGGATCACGGCAATCGGATTCTCGCGAGGTCCCACAAGATTGGCTGGGCATAGCCCCCATTTGTTGAAATGAGGCATCTGCCTCGCAAAGTCGTCCTTGTTTCTGTAAAGATACAGCAGGGCGCCCCCATGGCCAGCGCTGGCAGGAGAGGGGTTGCCCGTCAGGACCAGCAGCACCTTCTTCAACGTCTCCGGCGCGAGATCCCCTTCCTGGAGCCTCATATGGTCCTGGCGACCGATGTAAGTCCACATTGGGTGGGAATGGCGCTGGAGAGGAGCGATGCGGCGCCGGAGGAACTCCTTCACCACCTTGGGCGCCATCACCTCTAGCTCCCTCAACCTCACGAAGCGATTCCAGACGAAGTCAAGTTGGGGGCTCGAGCAGGGGGCTGGGCACCCCAACCAGGGTTGGGAATAGAAGGCAGTGTGGGGTGCGCGAGCAGGGGGCTGGGCACCCCAACGTCCACGCATAGCCACCGCTCCCGGAACCTGCTCGCAGAAGGTGGGAGGCTAAAATCGATCCCCGAGGCGGCCGTCTCCGGCACGGCTTGGAAGCTCACGCACCCCGAACACTGGGAAGGATCGGTCAAGCACAGCGAGAAGAAGTAGCGTGGAAGGGCAACGGAAGGAGGAATCCCCACCATGGCCTCGCAGACGAAGGCGAAGACAGCAAGCAGAGCAATGGATTTGGGGCCAAGATGCATCATGTGGATCTGGTAATGGGAAAGCACCGCACTGAAGAAGGCGGAAAAGGGGGGAACCAGGCCCGCCCACAAGGCATCGGCGAAGAATCGGACCTCCATGACGACCCTGTCGAAGGAGGCATGGGATGCGGGCCAGACCATCATCTTCCCGCACTCATTGAAGCTGGAGGCAAGCACAGAGCAGACCTTCTCCAGGGCCTCCAAGTTCAGTATGAGCGATTTGTCGACGGCGTGATGGACGAGGGCGCGGGTTTCTTCCCATTGTCCTTTTTCGTCGGCGCCATAGCAATGGGACGGGGGAAGAGCTTGAGATGGATCGGAGGCGGGAGCAGACGCTCGAGGAGGAAAGAGGAGCAAGAAGTGCACGTGCTGCGAAGCAAAGATAACTGCATAATGAGGGAGCATGGGGAAGTGAAGACGCCCACATCCAATCAACCGCCATGCGGCGCCCAAGGCCGCAGGCTGATGGGGCCCACGGCGCTCCGCACTTGCCCCTTCGCTTCTCCGCTAAGCCAAGTCCGAGCGCGCCTTGGGACCGGGGGCTACTGTCGGCGTTCTGGGAACGGGGGTCCCCAAACTTGCCTGCCTGCGGCCTGCGGCATGGCTCAAGTGGTGGCCCAGTATGGCTCGTCTTCATCAGCACAAGACTCAAGACCCTCGCGAGGGGACGAGCCTCGCGGGGCGGAGGACGCAAGGCTTCTTGAGGGACGGCCTCGCCAGGCAGGCTCGCGAGGAGGCTGAGAGATCAAGGCAGGGTACCTCGCAAGGTGCTCGTGATGCAAGCAATGACGATTGAGACCAGGCGGGCGCCAGCCTGTGCAGTGTCCTTGTTTCCTCTTTGGTGCAAAGGGGGCAAGCCCAGACGTGGAGTACCGAGGCATCAGGCAAAGGTTGCCATTTCAGTGCAACGAGACCAAGACCAGCGGAGCGGCAGGATGGAGGTCACCGTGGATCCCAAGACGGCGTCATTGCCAGTGCTTTTGGTAGCCGAAGACCAACTTTAGTCAGGATAACTTGTACTGGATGTTCCCCTTCGAAATGGCCGTTGTTGGCACCCTTCCCGCTCAATATTTGGGAAGAGGCCCAGGGCCTCTATAAATAGGGCTAGCCACCACAGAGTAGAGGCATCTGGAAGAGACATTCAGAGAGAGAGAGAGAGAGAGAGGCGATCGAACTCACCCGAACAGTTCATCACATTAGCCCAAGAACACCTCTCGCGAGGCCGTTCTCCCTTTGTATTGTTCATCATCAGCCCCTTAGGCAATCCTCCACACCACACACTGGAGTAGGGTATTACACCACCAAAGTGGCCCGAAACAGTATAAATCTTGTGTCCCTTGTGTTGTTCATCGTTTCCAGCTTAGATCTCACGAGGCAATCAGACGTAGATCGGTAGGGGAGAGATCTTCGTGCGCACCCCAGTGTTCGAACCTTAATGGTTTGCCGGAACCCAACATCCGACATGCAACAATTGTATAATGAGTACAAATGTTGATGATATATACTTATTTTGACTCCATTGTGACCGTTTAGCAGTTGAAAGTGGCCCATCATTGGCTTCTACCCCTTTGTAGATACTACGCAGGGTGTTTCCGCAATAACAAGACAACCCTTAGCAGACAACTCGGTGCCCAGAGGCGGTTGTGTTAGCGGAAACAAGGCAATCAGATATCTTGGCTTTATAACTTTCACTTAGTCATAGGAGCTTTAAACTGGGGAAGCTAGCTACGAGCCCCCGGTTAGTGTTCGGCGACGGCAGAGGTCAAGCCGTAAACACTTCGGCCAATGTTATGAATGGCTCATCATTTAACACGGTCATCGGATCGCTGACCAGTTTACGCTTATTGTGATAGTCAGTTTTCAGCTTTCTCCACTGAGGTGCTTAACCATGCGAGCTAGAAGCACAATCGCAGTGGTTCTCCCATTGCACACCTAGCCGAACAAAGCGGAACGTAGGAGGCAAGCACAAGAGCCGGGCAACCCAACTATTGACCGAAGACACAATTCAAAATCGATGCATATACAGGAACATCCAAGAATGTTTTTGCCGAATCTCTAAAGGTGCCCGGCATTGCACTGTGAGACTTACGCGAAAAACACACAAATAGTTTAAAAGTGCGAAAAGCTTGGAAAACCAAGAAACGCCAGTAAAAACATGACGTCCGAACAATATCAAGTGTTTGGTGCCAATCCAAAAATTGGAATAAAATTGTGCTTTTGTCGACCAAGAATAAAACACATTTACAGCTCATATATAAATTTTAAGAGCCCCCAAGTGACTTGGTCAAAAGGATTTTATGTATGATGATTGTATGTACCGAAGTAGTTATATCATATCTGTGTTCACCCGGACTTTATACGCGTCTTAACCGACCGTCGGCTTCTCCCTCTTCGCTCAAGGACCGAAAAGTGTTACGTACTCCCCCTGTCGAGAATATCGACGGTGTTTCCGATAACCAGGCAATCAGGCCATAAGGCTGTAACAGACAACGCGCGCTCAGGGAACTTATGCTATATTACCGACGAAGTGTAAGAAGCATCTTCGAAGAAAATAGTACCCCCACCGATACCTTTCTTCGGTTGCTCATTATTACTATGAGACTTGTGCAATAGATTTTTTGTACTCATGAGTTCTGTTGTGTGCCGACCATTATTGAAAACAGTAAGAGCGCTAGCTTTCGGCTTAACCCAGTCTGAGGTCCGGCTCGGATGACCCGATCGTGACAATCGCAGAGGTGCTCCCTTTACTCCCTAGCCGAACAATCGGGAACGTAGGGGTAAACACAGGAGCAAGGCAACCCAGCTTGCAAATCGCTTAGGTCAATATGGTGCATATTGTGGCGTAATACACGAACAAGGAACGAAGCCGTACAAGTATAATCATATGCAAGATGAAAATCTCCATCAAGGGAGCCCCCAAATAAATGGGGTATTTGAATATATGCGTCACAAACAAAGTTTTGACAAGGAACTTTGTCACAAACAACTTTGTGTCAAAAAGTATAATGCTTGGTCGAACCGAACAAAATTTAAAACTGAAAGTTTTTGAGCATGAAAGCAACTTAGCTGTTTAATGTGTTCGGTGTTGATGACGCGATTCGGGCTTGTGGCGGGAAGAATACGCCCATTGAACCGACAAGGTTCGCAGTCCTCGTCATGGCCGAGGTCCCAGCCCCTGGGCCCGAGGTGTCCGAGAAAGGAGTTCGACATTCCGGAGTAGTGACCACGTAACGCGGTCAAAATAAATTATCTGGTTTATTTGTTGTAGTAGTCCGAAGAAAAGCAACTCCCAAAATTGGGAATCGATCTGCACACCCATTCCCTTATGGGCGATAAAGCGACGGCATGGCGATGCTGGCAAAGGTTGGCTTGCCGAGGCAAAGCCCCCGGTCCAGCTAACGTGACGAAGCTGGTCAGCTGGTGACGCCGAAGTCACCGGAGTATGTTGATTAAGAAATAGCCAAGTCGCCAGTCTAGCCGAGGTGACGGAGCAGGCCGGTAAGGAGTTGTTGCAGTTGCCATGTCAGCCGAGGTGTTGAAGTAGTTCGGCGTGATGGGCATTGTCTCGAAGAGGCAACAGTGCGGCCATGCCGACCCAGGTCATAACTTGTGACGCGTCGAATACTGGTTTGATAGAGTGACCATGCGGTGATGCCGGTGTGCCTGCTCCATGTAATCCGTGGGGCGGCGATGTTGGCGATGATTTATCCTTGGCGATTTTGAACTCTTATTCAGCTCGCCGAGGTGAGGATCCGAAGAAGTTGAGCTCGGCTCAAAAAGCGATGACATGTCTAGCGCAGATCGGCAACCGTGGTGCTATATTGCCGTACTGGTTTGACACCAGCGTGATGGCGAAGATTACCTCAGAGGAGGATTAAATTTTTTTGGGCGCGTGTTAAAAACAACGCACAATACCTTAGAAGAAAATTCTTTAAAAATATTGTCAAATATCACGTTCATAAAGAAACATGAATTCGGGTGGGATCTGTATTCGCGCAGGAAACAGATCTGAAAAGTGATGCACTAATCGGAAGGTTCCCGGAGTTTGGACGGTCGGATCGAGCTAAAAATTTGAGGGGTGGTAGATATGGGAATTTCGCAGGAAATGAACGGTTGGATCTTCCAAAGCACCTCCGAGCTGGGCTCTGGAGTCCACACTCTAAACTTGTCTAGATTCCCGTCCAGGTTTGACAGGGCTCCGGTATATCGGAGATTGCCAGAGATTCCTGCATCGAAACTCGACGAAATTTTCCAGGGTTGTTGTAGACTCAATTCTGCACAATCCCTAGAAGCAATCGTTAAAAGGACACTCGAGGAGGCGGTGGCGGCGGATACAAGTTCGCTGTCCAGAAAAACAACACGGTCGCCCGAGGGCAATGTTGACATTGAGCCCCCGAGCTCCATGGATGATTCCTCCATGATCTTGATAGAGATTAGAGTTAGTATTGATGAAGGCCCTCGTCCGAACATGACGATCGGAGGCAGGGCACAATCCTCGGTTAAGCCAAGGTGACTAGTCGAGCCGGTGACAAAGATGTCGACATCACAGTTAATCTGCAGACAAACCATTGATCCTTTTGCCGATCACACAGCGGAACTCTCAATGAAAGCACCAATATCGGTGTCAAAACCGGCGGATCACGGGTAGGGGGTCCCGAACTGTGCGTCTAAGGCTAATGGTAACAGGAGGCAGGGGACACGACGTTTTACCCAGGTTCGGGCCCTCTTGATGGAGGTAATACCCTACTTCCAGCTTGATTGATCTTGATGATATGAGTATTACAAGAGTTGATCTACCATGAGATCGTAGAGGCTAAACCCTAGAAGCTAGCCTATGATTATGATTGTTGTTGTCCTCTATCGACTTGCCTGGCCTCGGTTTATATAATGCACTAGAGGCCTAGGATAACAAGAGTCCTAGCCGAATATGCCAGTGGGGAGGAGTCCTTGTCTTGATCACCAAGTCTTGTGGAATCTCCTTGTATGCGGCAGCTGTCCGAACTGGCCCATGAGTATACGGCCATGGGGGTCCTCGGCCCAATTTAACAGATTGGGAGACGACATGGTGAGTACCCCCTGGTTCAGGACACCGTCAGGTCTCGCCGGGGGCCTTTGTCTTCTGGTTCTTATCTAGTCTTGTAGGCCTCCGGGCTTCACAAAGATCTGCATGCCACCATGCAGGCGCTCCAGAGCCTTAGTCTTGACGTTGTCAATGGCGTCATAACTTTCAGGCTCAAGGGTGGCGGCCTTGCTGGTGTTGGGCAAGTTGCTCCGGCAAGGCTCTTGCCGGGGCCATGTAGGCCGCCCCGGCAAGGGTCTTGTCGGGGGAAGCCCATCTTGTCCCCTTGCTCTTTATGCTCCTGGCTCGAGCGCTGCCTTGACAGCCTTGTACCTTTGCTTCCTCTGCTCCGCCATCGAGGCCGCGGGTGTGGCTATGACTACCCGTGCACAAGTAAAGGGGTACAGAAGAGGCCCGTACTTTTGTACACCGACACTTTGGTTAATTAATTATATCTCCAGCGCACCCGTTTTTAGTTGAAGTGTAATGAAATCTGGCATGCTTATATGAAATCCAGCCATGTATGAATGAATTTAGTTTGAATTCTTGTATCACTTGCATTGGATGAACATGCAAAACAATACGTACTAGCATTATTTCTAGGGTGATCACCTCATTTGCAATAGTTTCACACGTACTCCCTTCGGTCCTTTTTAGTCTGCATATAAGTTTTGTCTGAAGTCAAAGTATCTCTACTTTTACCAATCTTATAGAAAAAAGTATCAACATTCACAATGTAAAATCAACTGACTTGAAAGAAATCTAATATGCGTAGTAAAAAGGAACAGAGGGAGTACAAAAAGTTTGAGCAGCTTTTTAGCGTTCCTGTACATTGCAATCAAACACACAGGCCTGGCAATTCAAAGAGAACATTCAAAACAATCGATAATTATGCATCTCAGCAATTCACATGTCAGAGCCAATATTTACTTTACAATTAATGAATAAAGACAAATCGATCGATGCTGCGACCAGCAAAGTGCGTCCCATTTGAAAATATCAAATGCATGTCTTCTTGCTAACATCAATGAGAAAAATTTGACAGGGTTGTCCCGTTAAAAAATGTCAAATGCTTGTTGTTTTGTGTACATTAATGAGCAAACTTTGACAAGGTTTTCCCATTCCAAAATATTAAATGCCTACGATTGTGGAATGGGCAAGGTTTGCCATCAGTTCAGACATTGACATGGCACCTCGTGCTAAATAAACCAGTTGTTCTTTTTGTGCAGTTCCACGAAAATCAATCAACTTCGTGTGTAGCTTGTATGATTTCCCCTTTTATATGTTGCAACTCCTTGAACATATCGGCACCTCCTTTCTTGTGGTGGAAGATGTATTGGAGAACATTTTGTGCATTTCCCATTGAAATCAAGCTGAGCACCCATGTTTGCATAAATACAATGTAAGTGATTATTATAAAGCAAACTGTACTATGAATTGACAGTTTAAACAAGCAACCTACATGATCCATGCAGAGCACACATTTAAAAAAATGGAACTCACCAGAAAGAATCCTAAAATAACAATTGGGCAACACATTAACAAAGATGGAGATCCGTGAGTCCTTCTGAGCTGAAGTTAATTTGTTCTTGTGGGCAGTAATGTAACCATCCTTCAACTGCTTCCTTCTATTATGAAGAGGATGATCCTGTTGTGCAAAGGCAAGAGAACAACTAAATGCTGCATCCCTGTTTGCTCGAAAAAAAGGAAAGGAAATAATTAAAACAACACATATGAAGCACTTCTCGAGGATAATACCACTTTCTCATAACAGTATATAAACAGTAGCACAACACCAATAGAGATGACAAACCTCAATCATATGGATGAAATCTGTAGGCCAGTACCAACCTTTGTCATGAGGCTTATTGTGTAGAGCATACACACTAGTACGCGTCGGTGCTATACAAACGGTTTTTAACCCCTTTCCGCAACAGCATTTGGAATTGTCGCCAAGTGAGTGTGGGTGGTAGGGGGTCCTTCCCACACAACCAAGAAACTGTCAGGGATATGGAGCAATGATCTAGAGGCCTTCCAAAATGTAATCGTGTGCAATGCAGCACACACTAAATTCTTTCACACATGTGGGATCGTTGATTAAACATTTCTAATGATGTAGTGAAACCAAACAGTGTGTCGTAATGAACCGTTTGGGAAACAGTATGTAAGGCACACGGGCCAATATATGAACTGTGTGCGATTTGTCCCCCATCGCACATGAGTTTTCTGCGTAACCCGTCTGCCAAGCAAGACTCCATAGCACACGTTTCCTAATAATTACCATCTGTGATAATGTTCTATCACAAGTGGTTCGGGAGCCCCATCGCACACATACAAATGCTGCAAACCTTTTGTTATTTGTTGTGTATCACCTACGGTTGCGGCAAGAGTGACGTGTGCTTTGTGTTTGGAATCCCACAAGTTTCCTGAAAAAATTACAACTGGGATTGTATTTTACATTGGGCACGGTTTACTCCGAGTTCTCGTGTGCGAGAACGATGGCACCCTGGCTCAAAGCAACCAATTTACCTTGCATTGCCAGCCCAGAGATCATGTCTTCTGGCAACACACAACATCTTGGTATAGAAAACAACCACTTTATTGATACTAGCGGAACATAGAACGATATTACAGCAAGTTGCGAGACCAAGAGGCACACACGGTGCGGCTGAACAATATGTACATTATTTAGTGAACATAAAGGGGCCTTGATCACGTCAACTACGCGGTAGCAGAACGACGATGAAGCGGGACTCCATAGCATAGGGACACCAATGTGGACATGATCTAGACTCGGGTAGCACTCCGATCCAACGAAACTTTCCTGAAATCTGGCATGACGCGCCAGGTCAGTACATTGAATGTACTTGCAAGCTCACAACAAGCATAAACATAATGACAGACAATATCATGATATTTATTCAAATAATCAACAATGCAAAATCATGCTAGGAATGTAGTGACATGATCTCGTGCCTCAAGTCCCTTGGACTTTCTTACCAAACTGGTTACCTCGTAACCAAACAGTGATCTTACTCGGATCACAAACGAAACCAATAGTTTGGTTTCCATCAACAAATGGAACCAACACTTTGGTTTCCATCAACAAATGGAACCAAAACTTTGGTCTCCGCCAACACAAATGGAACCAACACCTTGGTCTCCATCTTCAACATAGTTCATCAACCATCATCTTTCTAGCAGTGCCATGTGATTAACATTAGTGTGCATGATTATTCAAAATGTTGATCCATGGTGTGACCTACTTCCGAGTTGTGCCCATAACCAAGGACGCGACCATCGATAGATTAAATACACTCTACAGAGGTAGCGCACTTTACCCACACCACGGAATCCATGGCCTCGCACTCCCATTCGGGTGGACCAACGACATTCCGACGGAAGCCTCCCATTGCCATGACAATCTATCGGGCACTCCGACTTACTCCCCACTAGGCTAAGTCCTGGGTGGCCCCGTGCCTACCTAAGGCATCAATGGCCACAGTCGTGGCAAAACATAAACGGTCCCAAACGCGCACAAGGTACCATAACAACAAACAGGCACACAAGGTTATGTCTACTTACCAGGCCAGGGTAACACACGCCCATAACCTTCCCTGGTTGGACGCACCGACCAGAGGCATGACAACGAACCGAATAAAGGCCTTCCCATAAAGGCAAATGTGGTTACACTGGGAAAACCCGATTTAGTGGCACCATGACCCGATCAACGATATGTTCAAGTTGAGTTATTATCAGGTTTAACTCAAAGTAAAAATAACCAGTGTCATGATATTCCATGAAAATGCAACCTTACATTATGCATCACATATTATCGGAAATAAAGAGATCAACCTCATCAAGTATTTCACTAACCATAATCATCAACAAACTCATACCACTTCTCTGGTTATTATAATTCAACAAACGTAACCATGATATTAACTTAAAATGATCCATTTTCTTACTAAAGAAAATATTAACCAAACTAGTCTTTTTAATAGTCATTTTATTTCTACATAACCAAATATTACTTATACTGCCTTAAACTAACTTGGTTAGTCCCAAACTACTGTAAACTAAACATGCCAAGCAAAACAAGCATTCAATAGAAATAAATATTTACTTAAGTGATTTAAAAGCATGAACTAAACCATTATTCAAGTTGGAAAAAATCACAAATATTGAGATGGCACCATGAAAATGTTGTTGTGGCTTGCCTTAGTGCAGATGAGGTTCACACTCCTCCTAGTGATCCTCAAGACAAGCTTCACCTTCTGAAAATAATTAAGAACAGAGAAAAGAAAATATCAAGAAACACTCTGAAAATCACCAGAAAATCTAGACAGTAGAGAAAAATCTCATTTTTGGTGAGCTGCTAGATCTTTTCATTCAGAACACAATGAAAAAAGAATCACTTCATTTGGACTTCAGGTTAAAAAGTTATGGCTATTTGAAGTTCTCTGGATAATTTGAATTAAATTTAAATAAAACAGAAACCAGGGGGCTGACGTCGATGGCGTATTCACGGAATACGCCTCCACTCATACTACTTCGGGCACGAGTGGAGAGGCTGACAGTGGGGCCCACTAGTCAGGTGCAAGGGGGAGAGAGAAACAGAGCGCGGCGAGGCTTCACCGGCGAGGAGGGCTCCTTGGCCAGATCCAGAGGGATAGAATGCGAGAGGAGGTCGAGGCACACCTGCCCATACCCGTCAAATAGCTAGGGGTGGTCAGGCGGGGTTGGAACGAGCTTCTCCAACGGCGACAGGAACCAGTGGTCGCCGGAGTTGGAGACGACGGTGATGTGGGGCCACACCAGGGGCTCCAACGGGGTCGGACAGCACCAGTGAAGCACCACGGAGGCTCTGGAAGAGAGGCTTGAGCTCGGGAGGGGCTGGAACGGTGGGGGCGAACCGCGGGGATTGCCGACGAGCTCGATCTCAGGGACGGCAGCCCGAGGCCTGCCCGGCCGGGCTGCGGCTTTCTACTGTGTTGTGGAGTGTGTAGGAGGAGTTGGTGATGCTCGAGGAGGCTGGGGGCTGTATTTATAGGTGAGCGAGGAGGGGGGATCGGGCTCCACCGGAGGGCTTCTGGACACAGCGCCCAGCGACGAGCGGTGTCAGCGAGAGGGGGAGAAGGCGACGCAGCTCATGCGGGCACTGTGGGCAGGCGGAGACGAACACAAGAGCGGTGGTGGCGACAAACACACTGGCGCGACGCACTGTTGGGTTTGCTGGGTCGCGCCCGTGCTCATTCCGGCGAGCTCCGGCATCGGCGAGCGCCGACGAGGAGTTAAGGGCGTCGGGATGGCGATGGTGGCGAGGTTTAGCAAGGCGCGGCAGTCGGGGAAGCGAGCACGCGTTGAACAGAGCATGCGGCGGTATCCAGAGCATGTCGACTAGCACATTGGCATCATGCACACGTGTGGTCACGGCACGAACTCTGGCATAGAGCTAAGGCTTGCCAAAAATTCATGTCTGGCGTCTAGTCCTTAGTGTTTTGGGTCGTTCCAATGCTTTGTATGGAGCCCAAGGGCTGTAGGTGCATGGTTTACGTCATGGTAAGTTTCTGTTCAGTAACTTGTGGAGTTAACTGTGAGTGATGAAGTAAGAGTTGCAGGATATGCTTTGTGGTTTAGTAATCACTTAGGAAGGTAATGATGCTCAAGAAAAATCAGGCTCATTGGATCAAGGAAAATGGTACTTGCTGTAGAAACTGACTTCTCTAACCAGAACAAAAAATATTTTCTGTAGCAAAAATATTCCAAAAAGCGATGCAATATTTTGCATAGGAAGGTTCCCTGGGGTTCAAAGGATATTTGGGAATTTTCTCAGATTTTTGTGGGCAAATAAAATGGGGGTTGCTTTGGAGCGTAGCTTGCTGATTAGGGTTTTAGAAGAGAAAATGAATATTTTTCATTTAAGAAAAATATTCCTAGGATTATTTTGGGAATAATTAGAGAAGAAATGATGGCTTGGGGGAGAGGTGAGCCACTTGGGTGAAATCAAGGGTATGCGCAAGGGTTGAAGTCCAACTGAAATGATTCCAACCCAAATTCAAATAAAAACCAAACAAAAACCAGCAAAAGAAGAGGGGGCAAAAACCAGGCTGTCACAAACCTCCCCCACTTAGGATGAATCTCATCCTCGAGATTCGGTTGCTCGGGAAAACAATTCTGGATAGGTTGCCTTTAGAAATTCCTCTCGTTCCCAAGTTGCCTCTTCCTCTGTGTGATGCTCCCACTGAACCTTATAAAACTTTATCGCTTTACTACGAGTGACCCTTTCCATTTCATCCAATATCTCGAACGGTTTCTCCTCATATGCTAAATCTGTTGGAAATATGCTCTAGAGGCAATAATAAAATGGTTATTATTATATTTCCTTGTTCATGATAATTGTCTATTGTTCATGCTGTAATTGTATTAACTGGAAACCGTAATACATGTGTGAATACATAGACCACAACATGTCCCTAGTGAGCCTCTAGTTGACTAGCTCATTGATCAATAGATGGTTATGGTTTCCTGACCATGGACATTGGATGTCATTGATAACGGGATCACATCATTAGGAGAATGATGTGATGGACAAGACCCAATCCTAAGCGTAGCACAAGATCGTGTAGTTCGTTTGCTAAAAGATTTTCTAATGTCAAGTATCATTTCCTTAGACCATGAGATTGTGCAACTCCCGGATACCGTAGGAATGCTTTGGGTGTGCCAAATGTCACAACGTAACTGGGTGGCTATAAAGGTGCACTACGGGTATCTCCAAAAGTGTCTGTTGGGTTGGCACGAATTGAGACTGGGATTTGTCACTCCGTGTGACGCAGAGGTATCTCTGGGCCCACTCGGTAATGCATCATCATAATGAGCTCAATGTGACTAAGTAGTTAGTCATGGGATCATGCATTACGGAACGAGTAAAGTAACTTGTCGGTAACGAGATTGAACGAGGTATTGGAATACCGACGATCGAATCTCGGGCAAGTAACGTACCGATTGACAAAGGGAATTGTATACGGGATTGCTTGAATCCTTGACAACGTGGTTCATACGATGAGATCATCGTGGAACATGTGGGAGCCAACATGGGTATCCAGATCACGCTGTTGGTTATTGTCCAGAGAGCTATCTCGGTCATGTCTGCATGATTCCCAAACCCGTAGGGTCTACACACTTAAGGTTCGGTGACGCTAGAGTTGTTATGGGAATTAGTGTGCAGTTACCGAATGTTTTTCAGAGTCCTGGATGAGATCCCGGACGTCACGAGGAGTTCTGGAATGGTCCGGAGGTAAAGATTTATATATGGGAAGTCCTATTTTGGCCACCGGAAAATGTTCGGGATTTTTCGGTATTGTACCGGGAAGGTTCTAGAATGTTCCGAAGTGGGGCCCACCTGCATGGGGGGACCCACATGAACGTGGGTAGTGGGGGCAAGGCCCCACACCCCTGGTCAAGGCGCACAAAGATCCCCCCCTTAGAAGGAATAAGATCATATCCCGAAGGGATAAGATCAAGATCCCTAAAAAAGGGGGATAACAATCGGTGGGGAAGGAAATGATGGGATTTCTTTCCTCCCACCTTTGCCAACGCCCCAATGGACTTGGAGGGCAATAAACCAGCCCCCTCCACCCCTATATATAGTGGGGAGGCGCATGGGAGCTTCACCCTTCCCCTGGTGCAGCCCTCTCCCTCCCCAACACCTCCTCCTCCTCCGTAGTGCTTAGCGAAGCTCTGTCGGAGAACTGCAAGCTCCACCACCACGCCATCGTGTTTCCGGAGCTCTCCATTAACTTCTCCTCTCCCCTTGCTGGATCAACAAGGAGGAGACGTCCCCGGGCTGTACGTGTGTTGAACGCGGAGGCACCGTTGTTCGGTGCTTAGATCGGATTCGACCACGATCTGAATCGCTTAGTGAACGACTCCACCGACCGCGTTCTTGCAACGCTTCCGCATCGTGATCTTCAAGGGTATGAAGATGCACTCCCCTCTCTCTCGTTGCTAGTTACTCCATAGATTGATCTTGGTGATGCGTAGAAATTTTTGAATTTCTGCTACGTTCCCCAACAGTGGTATCAGAGCTAGGTCTATGCTTAGTTTCTATGCACGAGTAGAACACAAGTTGTTGTGGGCGTCGAGTTTTTCAATTTACTTGCCACTACTAGTCTTATCTTGATTCGTCGGCATCATGGGATGAAGCGGCCCAGACCGACCTTACACGTACGCTTACGTGAGACAGGTTCCACCGACTAACATGCACAAGTTGCATAAGGTGGCTAGCGGGTGTCTGTCTCTCCCACTTTAGTCGGATTGGATTTGATGAAAAGGGTCCTTATGAAGGGTAAATAGCAATTGGCGTATCACGTTGTGGTTTTGGCGTAGGTAAGAAACGTTCTTGCTAGAAACCTATAGCAGCCACGTAAAAACTTGCAACAACAATTAGAGGACGTTTAACTTGTTTTTGCAGCATATGCCATGTGATGTGATATGGCCAAAGGATGTGATGAATGAAATATATGTGATGTATGAGATTGATCATTTTCCTGTAATAGGAATCACGACTTGCATATCGATGAGTATGACAACCGGCAGGAGCCATAGGAGTTGTCTTAATTTATTATATGACCTGCGTGTCATTGAAAACGCCATGTAATTACTTTACTTTATTGCTAAACCGTTAGCCATAGTAGTAGAAGTAATAGTTGGCAATACAAGTTCATGAAGACACGATGATGGAGGTCATGATGATGGAGATCATGGTGTCATGCCGATGACGAAGGTGATCATGTCGTGCCTCAAGATGGAGATCAAAGGCGCAAGATGATATTGGCCATATCATGTCACTTTATGGTTTGCATGTGATGTTTGTCATGTTTATATCTTATTTGCTTAGAACGACGGTAGCATAAATAAGATGATCCCTCATTAAAATTTCAAGAAAGTGTTCCCCCTAACTATGCACCATTGCAAAAGTTCTTTGTTTCGAAGCACCATGTAATGATCGGGTGTGATAGATTTTAACGTTCACATACAACGGGTGTAAGCCAGATTTACACACGCAAAATACTTAGGTTGACTTGACGAGCCTAGCATGTACAAACATGGCCTCGGAACACAAGAGACCGAAAGGTCGAACATGAGTCGTATAGTAGATATGATCAACATGGAGATGTTCACCGATGATGACTAGTCCGTCTCATGTGATGATCGGACACGCCCTAGTTGACTCGGATCATGTATCACTTAGATGACTGGAGGGATGTCTATCTGAGTGGGAGTTCATTAGATGAACTTAATTATCATGAACATAGTCACAAGGACTTTGCAAATTATGTCGTAGCTTGCGCTTTAGTTCTACTGTTTAAGATATGTTCCTAGAGAAAATTTTATTTGAAAGTTGATAGTAGAAATTATGCGGACTGGGTCTGTATACTGAGGATTGTCCTCATGGCTGCATAGAAGGCTTATGTCCTTAATGCACCGCTCGGTGTGCTGAACCTCGAGCGTCGTTTGTGGATGTTGCAAACATCTGACATACACGTTTTGATGACTACGTGATAGTTCAGTGCGTAATGTTAAATGGTTTAGAATTGAGGCAGCTAAGACATTTTTTGAAACGTCGCAGAACATATGAGATGCTCCAAGAGCTGAAATTAGGATTTCAGGCTCGTGCCCACGTCAAGAGGTATGAGACCTCCGACAAGTTTCTTAACCTGCAAACTAAGGGAGAAAAGCTCAATCATTTAGCATGTGCTCAGATTGTCTGAGTACTACAATCACTTGAATCGTGTGGGAGTTAATCTTCCAGATGAGATAGTGATGGTTCTCCATAGTCACTACCACCAAGCTATTAGAGCTTCGTGATGAACTATAACATATCAGGGATAGACATGATGATCCTTGAGCAATTCGCGATGTTTGACACCGCGAAAGTAGAAATCGAGTAGGAGCATCAATTGTTGATGGTTAGTAAAACCACTAGTTTCAAGAAGGGCAAGGGCAAGAAGGGATACTTCATGAGACGACAAATCAGTTGCTGCTCTAGTGAAGAAACCCAGGGTTGAACCCAAACCCGAGACTAAGTGCTTATGTAATGAGGGAACGGTCACTGAAGCAGAACTACCCTAGATACTTGGTAGATGAGAAGGCTGGCAAGGTTGACAGAAGTATATTGGATATACATTGTATTAAATGTGTACTTTACTAGTACTCCTAGTAGCACCAGGGTATTAAGATACCGGTTCGGTTTCTAAG
This sequence comes from Triticum dicoccoides, assembly GCF_002162155.2. NCBI lineage: Eukaryota > Viridiplantae > Streptophyta > Magnoliopsida > Poales > Poaceae > Triticum > Triticum dicoccoides. Next base: position 256,142,800 of record NC_041383.1, read on the forward strand.
TGTTAGTAACTCGAAATAAAAGAGCTACGGAATAAACGAGACTAGCTAAAGGTGAGATGACGATGTGTGTTGGAAGTGTTTCCAAGGTTGATGTGATCAAGCATCGCCTGCTCCCTCTACCATCGAGATTGGTGTTAAATCAAAATAATTGTTATTTGGTGTTTGCATTGAGAATAAACATGATTGGATTATGTTTATCGTAATACGGTTATTCATTTAAGGACAATAATGGTTACTCTGTTTATTTGAATAATACCTTCAATGGTCTTGCACCTAAAATGAATGGTTTACTGAATCTCGATCGTAGTGATACACATGTTCGTGCCAAAAGATATAAGATAGTAATGATAGTACCACATACTTGTGGCACTGCCACTTAAGTCATATTGGTATAAAACGCATAAAGAAGCTCCATATTGATGGATCTTTGGACTCACTCGTTTTTGAAAAGATTGAGACATGCGAACCACGTCTATTGGTATATACGCATGAAGAAACTCCATGCAGATGGATCGTTTGGACTCACTTGTTTTTGAATCACTTGAGACATGCAAATATACCACATGGGTAAGATGACAGAAAGGCCTCGTTTTCAGTGAGATGGAACAAGAGAGAAACTTGTTGGAAGTAATACATTTGATGTGTGCAATCCAATGAGTGTTGAGGCACGCAGTGAATAGCGTTATGCTCTTACATCACAGATTATTTGAGTAGATTCTTAGTATATTTACTTGATGAGATACAAATCTGAATTATTGAAAGGTTCAAGTAATTTCAGAGTGAAATTGAAGATCGTCGTGACAAGAGGATAAAATGTCTATGATATGATCATAGATATAAATATCTGAGTTTCGAGTTTGGCACACAATTAAGACATTGTGGAAATTGTTTCACAACTAATACTGCCTGGAACACCATAGTGTGATGGTGTGTCCGAACATCGTAACTGCACCCTATTGGATATGGTTCATACCATGATGTCTCTTATCGAATTAACCCTATCGTTTATGGGTTAGGCATTAGACACAACCGCATTCACTTTAATAGGGCACCACACAATTCCATTAAGATGACACCGTATGAACTATGGTTTAGAGAAACCTAAGCTGTCATTTCTTATAAAGTTTGGGGCTGCGACGCTTATGTGAAAAAGTTTCAGGCTGATAAGCTCGAACCCAAAGCGGATAAATGCATCTTCATAGGACACCCAAAAATATAGTTGGGTATACCTCCTGTCTCAGATCCGGAAGCAAAAGGGATTGTTTCTAGAATCGGGTCCTTTCTCGAGGAAAATTTTCTCTCGAAAGAATTGAGTGGGAGGATGGTGGAGACTTGATGAGGTTATTGAACCGTCACTTCAACTAGTGTGTAGCAGGGCACAGGAAATTGTTCTTGTGGCGCCTACACCAGCTCAAGTGGAAGCTGATGATAGTGATCATGAAACTTCGGATCAAGTCACTACCAAACCTCGTAGGTCAACAAGGACGCGTACTGCTTCAGAGTGGTGCGGTAATCCTGTCTTGAAGGTCATGTTGCTAGATAACAATGAACCTACGAGCTATGGAGAAGCGATGGTGGGCCCGGATTCCGACAAATGGCTCGAGGCCATAAAATCCGAGAGAGGATCCATGTATGAAACCAAAGTATAGACTTTGGAAGAACTACTTGATGGTCGTAAGGCTGTTGGGTACAGATGGATTTTAAAAGGAAGACGAACAATGATGGTAAGTATCACCATTAAGAAAGCTCGACTTGTCATTAAGATGTTTTCCGACAAGTTCAAGGAGTTGACTATGATGAGACTTTCTCACTCGTAGCGATGCTAAGAGTCTATTGAAATTATATTAGCAGTTCCTGCATTATTTATGAAATCTTGCAGATAGGATGTCAAAACATTGTTTCCTCAACGATTTTCTTGAGGAAAGGTTGTATGTGATACAACCAGAACGTTTTGTCAATCCTAAAAGATGCTAACAAGTATGCAAAGCTCCAGCAATCCTTCTAAGGACTGGAGTAAGCATCTCGGAGTTGGAATATACGAAGTTTATTGGAAACTTGTATTTCCAAATAAGTGAGTGGGAGCACTATAGCATTTCTGATGAGTATATGTTGTTGACATATTGTTGATCGGAAATGATGTAGAATTTCTGGAAAGCATATAGGGTTATTTGAAAAGTGTTTTTCAATGGAAAACCTGGATTAATATACTTGAACATTGAGCATCAAGATCTATAAGGATAGATCAAAAATCGCTTGATAGTACTTTCAACGCACCGTGACAAGATTTTGAAGGAGTTCAAAATAAATCGGCAAAGAAGGAGTTCTTGGCTGTGTTATAAGGTGTGAGTATTGAGTAAGACTCAAGACCTGACCATGGCCGAAGAGAGAGAAAGGACGAAGGTCGTCCCCTATGCTTTAGAGGTAGGCTCTATAGTATGCTATGCTGTGTACTGCACCTGAAGTGTGCCTTGCCATGAGTCAGTCAAGGGGTACAAGAGTGATCCAGAAATGGATCATAGGATAGCTGTCAAAGTTATCCTTAGTGACTAGTGGACTAAGGAATTTTTCTCGATTATGGAGGTGGTAAAATAGTTCGTCGTAAAGGGGTACGTCGATGCAAACTTTCACACTAATCTGGATGACTCTGAATAGTAAACCGGATTCATATAGTAGAACAGTTATTTGGAATAGTTCCAAATAGTGCGTGGTAGCTGCATCTACAAGATGACGTAGAGATTTGTAAAGCACACATGTATCTGAAAGGTTTAGACCCATTGACTAATAACCTGTCTCAGAGGCGAGATATGATCAAACCCCATGGGTGTTGGATTCATTACGATCACATAGTGATGTGAACAAGAATATTGACTCTAGTGCAAGTGGGAGACTGTTGGAAATATGCCCTGGAGGCAATAATAAAATGGTTATTATTATATTTCCTTGTTCATGATAATTGTCTATTGTTCATGCTATAATTGTATTAATTGGAAACCGTAATACATGTGTGAATACATAGACCACAACATGTCCCTAGTGAGCCTCTAGTTGACTAGCTCGTTGATCAATAGATGGTTATGGTTTCCTGACCATGGACATTGGATGTCATTGATAACGGCATCACATCATTAGGAGAATGATGTGATGGACAAGACCCAATCCTAAGCATAGCACAAGATCGTGTAGTTCGTTTGCTAAAAGCTTTTCTAATGTCAAGTATTATTTCCTTCGACCATGAGATTGTGAAACTCCCGGATACCGTAGGAATGCTTTGGGTGTGCCAAACATCACAACGTAACTAGGTGGCTATAAAGGTGCACTACGGGTATCTCCGAAAGTGTCTGTTGGGTTGGCACGAATCGAAACTGGGATTTGTCACTCCGTGTGACGGAGAGATATCTCTAGGCCCACTCGGTAATGCATCATCATAATGAGCTCAATGTGACTAAGTAGTTAGTCATGGGATCATGCATTACGGAACGAGTAAAGTAACTTGCTGGTAACGAGATTGAACGAGGTATTGGGATAACGACGATCGAATCTCGGGCAAGTAACGTACCGATTGACAAAGGGAATTGTATACGGGATTGCTTGAATCCTTGACAACGTGGTTCATCCGATGAGATCATCGTGGAACATGTGGGAGCCAACATGGGTATCCAGATCCCGCTGTTGGTTATTGGCCAGAGAGCTATCTCGGTAATGTCTGCATGATTCCCGAACCCGTAGGGTCTACACACTTAAGGTTCGGTGACGGTAGAGTTGTTATGGGAATTAGTGTGCAGTTACCGATTGTTGTTCAGAGTCCCGGATGAGATCCCGGACGTCACGAGGAGTTCCAGAATGGTCCGGAGGTAAAGATTTATATATGGGAAGTCCTATTTTGGCCACCGGAAAATGTTCGGGATTTTTCGGTATTGTACTGGGAAGGTTCTAGAAGGTTTCAGAGTGGGGCCCACCTGCATGGGGGGACCCACATGAACGTGGGTAGTGGGGGCAAGGCCCCACAACCCTGGTCAAGGCGCACCAAGATCCCCCCCTTAGAAGGAATAAGATCATATCCCGAAGGGATAAGATCAAGATCCCTAAAAAAGGGGGAAAACAATCGGTGGGGAAGGAAATGATGGAATTTCTTTCCTCCCACCTTTGCCAACACCCCAATGGACTTGGAGGGCAAGAAACCAGCCCCCTCCACCCCTATATATAGTGGGGAGGCGCATGGGAGCTTCACCCTTCCCTTGGCGCAGCCCTCTCCCTCCCCAACACCTCCTCCTCCTCCTCCGTAGTGCATGGCGAAGCTCTGCCGGAGAACTGCAAGCTCCACCACCATGCCATCGTGTTGCCGGAGCTCTCCCTCAACTTCTCCTTTCCCCTTGTTGGATCAAGAAGGAGGAGACGTCCCCGGGTTGTACGTGTGTTGAACACGGAGGCACCGTTGTTCGGTGCTTAGATCGGATTCGGCCGCGATCTGAATTGCTTAGTGAACGACTCCACCGACCGTGTTCTTGCAACGCTTCCGCATCGTGATCTTCAAGGGTATGAAGATGCACTACCCTCTCTCTCGTTGCTAGTTACTCCATAGATTGATCTTGGTGATGCGTAGAAAATTTTGAATTTCTACTACCTTCCCCAACAAAATCCTTAGACAGCTCTAATTCTGACGTATCAGTCTTTTTCTCTAGAGGCGATATACATCGTCTTAGCTGTGAGACATGGAGCACATTGTGCACTTCGGACAATTCCGGGGGCAATTCCAACTGATATGCAACAATACACACTCTGGACATAACTGGGAATGGACCAATATACCTGGGTGCCAATTTTCCGCGAGTCTGAAATTTTTTGGCTCCTTTCATAGGGGTGACTTGGAGGTATACATGCTCTTCGGGTTCAAAACTGATCTGTCGGTGCTTAGCATCATAATAACTCTTTTGTCGGGACTTAGCTAATTGCAATCTGTCTCGGATTTCCTTGATTTGCTTTTCATCTTCCATCATGAGATCAATTCCAAAAATGTGGCTATCTCCGGTTTGAGACCAATTTAACGGAGTGCGGCACTTACAGCCATACAAAGCTTCATAGGGTGACATCTTCAGGCTGGTCTGGAAACTGTTGTTGTAGGAGAACTCGGCATACGTCAAACAATCTTCCCATTTGGGTCCTTGGGACATAGCACATCACTACAAAAAAATACACTTCCGTGATGATACGTGTTTGTCACAGGAGGTCGCGTTTTCTGTCATGCATATACATCCATGAAGATTTTATGACTGAATCAAGATAGTCATACCTGTGCTGTCGTAGAAGTGTTCCATGACATTACGAAAATTATCATCACAGAAGTGTCCACTTCCATGACGATAAATTGAGTGTCATAGAAGTGCTTTCATCAAGGGTGACCGACACGTGGCATCCACCGTAATGGGACGCTGTTAACCGCTGTTAACCTATCGGGTCCGTTTTTTGGATCCGATAACCCGCTAACAACCATGACCAATGCCGATTTTCCACGTGTAAAATTCTCATTGGCTGACGGATCCACGCGTCAGCTCCGCGTTGGCACAGGTGTCACTCATCCAACGGTCGAGATGGGCCTATGATATGTTGACACGTGGACCGGCCCAAAAGTGGCCCATAAAGTCTAAATGGGCCAGCCCAACCGAAGTACCACAAGATTTAGCGGACCATAATGGGCCGGCCCAGCTAAAGGCCCACAAGATTATGCAGACCATAATGGGACGGCCCAGCTAAAGGCCCACAAAATTTAGCGGACCATAATGGGCTGGCCTAGCTAAAGGCCCACACGATTTTGCAGACCATAACGGGCCAGCCCAGCTAAAGGCCCACAAGATTTTGCGGACCACAATGGATTGGCCCAGTTAAAGGCCCACAAGATTCTGCAGACCATAATGGGTCGGCCCAGCTAAAGGCCCAACATTCTTTGTCAAATCGGCCCGTCAACGGCCTGTCCTAAACTTGTCATCAACGCGGCCCATGGTCACTTCTGGCCCGTTAACAGTCCGCTAAGTAATTGGGCCGAATTACAGCCCGGTGTATTTCCGGCCTGTTAAAGGTCCTGCTTCATTTGGGCCCATTTACAGGCCATCAAATGTTACATCCCTAGCTTCTGGTGCTGTCTAGTGTTTGCATCTTGCTTGCATCATGTTTAAATTTTTGAAACTTGAACTGAGGAAATTTCGAAGCCTCATAAACTTAAATAAAAGAAGGGCAAAAACCCTAAAATCTCATTCATTGTTCCAAAATGCTCTTCTTGGATGTTTAACATTTTTGGCAAGGGTTTTGATCCAAACCAAAATAATGAACATTTTAGAAGGATTTATTTTTGGGACTTTGAATTTAAATCATTAGTTATTTGAATTTGAATTATATTCATATAATTAGAATATAATTTCAAATACCCCTGAAATATTTTATGAGCTTTTGGAAAAGTCCATCTAGCAAAATAAAAATATTCAGAGGAGTTTTTGGCATTGTTTGAATTATTTTAAATTCAAAACAGTGGCAAAATAATTGAAAAACAAAACAGAAATATAAATAGAGCAGAAGACTTACCTGGTAGCCCACCAGCAGCCCAGCCACTTACCTGGTGGCCAACAGGACCGGCCCAGCGCGGCCCAGCCCACCTCCTCCTGTCGTCTTCCCCGCGCCAGTAGGCAGCGCGCGTGGCCGACGGGCACCGACGCTGCCTCGGCCACCTCCTGCTTCCCCGGCCACCTCCTGCTTCCACCGCAACGCCACGGCCTTCTAGCATCGCCACGCAGCCCCCTGGTCCCTCTCGCTCACTCCCTCGAGCTCATCCCTCTCCTCTGCTTCCTCTCTCTCACTCGCCCGAACGCAGCCGTCGCCGCCGACGAGCTCCCTCGCGGCCACCGCCACCCCCTCTCCTCTCTGACGCGCTCCCGAGCTCCGCTGTTCCGCCCTCGTCCTCCTCGTCGTCTCACGCGACCAGAAGGGCCCCGAGCAGCCGCCATCGCCATCGTCTTCAAGCTTCGGCCCCGGCGCCCTTCTCTGTCGATTCGGCCACTCCGGCGCGCCCCCGAGCCCACTAACCATCCCTGCAGCTCCGCGGTGAGCCTTTGACCCGATTCCCCCTTTCCTCGTCGTCCTTCGCGAGCTCTAGCCCCGATCCCCAACCATGACCGAAGCATCTCGCCGCCGGCCATGGCGTAGCCGTGGCCACAGCCACCGCAGCTCGTTCCCGAGTCCACCATCGTGCTCAGCACGATCGCATGAACCCGTAGACAACCACAACGCCTCCTCCCGTGCTCTGTAACGCCATCCCGAGATTGCCCGAACTCCGGCCGCCGCCTTTGAGCTCGCCGCCGTCGATATAGATCGCCCCCGGCATAACTGACTGCACCACTCGACGCGCGGGATCTTCAGCGTCACGTAGATGCCCTCCGCCGGCCATTTGGTCGCCGGAGGAGGAATTCCGACCCCCTCCGCCGTCTCGGGCTTCACCGGCGACGAGCCGTGGACCAAGTCCGGCGGGTTTGACCCCAGTTGGACGCCCCTGACTCAATGACAGGTGGGGCCCAGCCCTGTTAGTTAATTAGGTTAGTACTAATTGAATTATTTAAACTAATTACCCCTACTGTCACTAACAGTGGGCCCCGTGGCTATTAATTTGATTAGTTAGAGTTAATTAACTCTGTTAGTCACCTGAGTCACTGACCAGTGGGCCCCACTGGTCAGGTTTGACCCGGACCAGCCCCTGTTGACCTGCCGACGTCATGATGATGTCAGGCTGACGCAGTAATGTTTTCTGGATTTATTTTTATTCAGAAAATTCCAGAAAATGCCCAAAACTTCAAAAATTCATAGAAATTCAACCGTAACTCCAAATTAAATAAATTATATATGAAAAATGATCAGAAAAATCCAATCTATCCATATGTACCATTTTCATGCATGTTAGAACAACTTATGACCACTGTTTTGGACAAAACAAATAAAGGGCATTTAAATAATCATATATGGAGTTGGAGTTTGAATCATGTATTCAAAACAACTTCATTTAAACCATAGCTAGGTGCATTAGCCCAAAACACATTCATATTGCCATGTCATAGCATGCATCATATTGTCGCATTGCATTGATTGTGTTTTTCCTTGTTTGCCGGTATTTGTCCCCTCTGGATAGACGTGTACCGGCGATGTGATCCATGACACCGACGAAGAGCTATATTATCTTCAGAAGTGCCAGGCAAGCAAAACCCCCTTGTTCATTCCGATAAAATCCCACTCTCTCGCTCCTGCTCTCTTTTACTGCATTAGGACAACAACGATTCATCTGTTACTTGCTGCGGTAGTTGAACCCCTTTATCCTCTGCATGACCTGTCATTGCCACAGTAAATAGATGAAACCCACTAGTATGAGTAGGAGTTGTTTGAGCCCTGATGTGCCTACTCATTCATGCTTGTTTGTCATGCCTGCTACTGCTTAGAGTTGAGTCAGGTCTGATTCATCGGGGATGAATCAGAGGTGTGTGAACATGTCCTACCATGTGTGAGCTAAGTGTGTGAACACAATTTGGTAAAGGTAGCGGTGAGAGGCCATGTAGGAGTACATGGTGGGTTGTCTCATTGCAGCCGTCCTCAGGAACTGAGTTCTGTGTTTGTGATCCATGAACAGCTACTACCACACATTGGGATCCTTAATTGACTCTCTCGACTTATTAATCAACATGATCTCTGTCCAGGAGTTGCAACTAGTTTCTGGTGTTTGTAGGTAGTGTTAGTAGTCTACCAAGTGGCACCCGGTACAGGTGGGCTTGGGACAGACTAGGCACAGTGGCACGGTGTACCAAGTTGCACCCGGATGGTGGGCTTGGGAACCCTGCTCACATCGTTTGGGGCCGTGAGCGACACCCCGGCCGGATCTCCTTGCGGATGGAACCCGAATAGGCGATAAACCTGGACTAGAGACTTGTTCGGTTAGTCAGGTCGTGGCCGACTCCCTCGCCCGGCTTCCGCTTGAAGGTTGCCGAGATACATGACGTGTACAGGGCGATAAGTGGCGAAAGCGTGTGTGAAGAAGTACACCCCTGCAGGGTTATCATTATCTATTCGAATAGCCGGATTCCTCGGATATGGAAACTTGGACCCCTTGCATAGTTCATAGACAAGTGAAAGTGGATACTCTAAAATACGCAAGATAAGCGTGAGTGCTATGGATGGCGTTCTTGTAGGGAGACGGGAGCGGATCCATAGTGGTGTATTGATATGGTGAATATGTGGACTCGTGTGCGCCACCTCAAAAGAGTTACTTGCAGTCGTAGTTCAGGATAGCCACCGTGTCAAAGCTGGCTTGCTGTAGTTAAACCCCACCATCCCTTTGTTGATAAGGATGCATATGTAGGTAGTTCTGATGTAAGTCTTGCTGGGTACATTTGTACTCACGTTTGCCTATTTTATGTTTTTGCAGAGAGACTTCAGTCTCACTAGTAGTTCCGCTTGGACTTCGACGTTTAGATTGTTACCTCAGCTACGATCTTGTGCCCTCGGCAGGATCTGGTAGATAGTTAGGCTTCTCAGCCTTTTTCATTTATAGTTCTCTGTACTCAGACATGTTAAGCTTCCGCTTGTGCTTTGACTTGTATGCTCTGATTGTTGGGTCATGAGACCCATGTTTGTAATATCTCGCTCCTCGGAGCCTATTGAATAAACTACTTGAGTCATAGAGTCATTTTGTGATGCCATGTTGTATTGCACATATCGAGCATATTGTGTGTATGTTATTGAAATGCTTGGTATGTGTGGGATCTGACTATCTAGTTGTTTATCTTTAGTAGCCTCTCTTACCGGGAAATGTCTCCTAGTGTTTCCACCGAGCCATGGTAGCTTGCTACTGCTCCAGAACACTTAGGCTGGCTGGCATGTGTCCTTCTTTGTTCCTGTGTCTGTCCCTTCGGGGAAATGTCACGCGATGAATACCGGAGTCCTGTTAGCCCGCTACAGCCCGGTTCACCGGAGTCCTGCTAGCCCAGTGCTACAGCCTGGATTCACTCGCTGATGACCGACATGTTCGTTGCTGGGTCATGTATGCCTGTCCCTGTAAGTTAGTGCCACTTTGGGTTCACGACTAGCCATGTCAGCCCGGGTTCTTTGTCATATGGATGCTAGCGACACTATCATATACGTGAGCCAAAAGGCGCAAACGGTCCCGGGCCAGGTAAGGTGGCACCCGTGGGAATACCGTGCGTGAGGCCGCAAAGTGATATGATGTGTTACATGCTAGATCGGTGTGGCATTGAGTCGGGGTCCTGACATCAAAACTTTCAGCCCATAAACGATCGTGAAGGATTTGGGTCATATTCGATCATGTCTGACATTCGGCCTGTTAGAAGCCCACTATAGATTTGGGCCACTTTCGGCTTGTCATTTTCGGCTTGTTAACGCCGGGCCCAACGTCATATCGGGCCCATTAACGACCCATATAAAAATGACAATAATCTAGCCCGACCGAAGTTCCGGCCTGTTAAAGGCCCATGTATTAGGTCGGCGCATTTACGGCCCGTCCGAATTTCGGCCTGTCAAAGATCCGCATTGTAAATGGGCCACCATTTCGGACTGCTAAGACCTGTGGGTTATTTGGCACAATTAGGGCCCAGTCTCACTTTTAGTCTATTAAAGGCCCATATTTTTTATGGGCTCGAGATATTTACACCTGTAAACGGCCTATTTTTACTGAGGGTCCAAATTATGTTTAGGCCTGTTAAAGGCCCACTATGGGCACATGCCTACCAGAAAAATATGAAAGCTTATGCTGATTTAGGCCCAGATATTTTTAGTGGGCTACATGCCAATTTCGGCCCGTAATCGTTTTTAGGCCAATTGGAATGGGCCCGATGAATGATGGCATGTTGGGCTCCTACGAAGCATTCAGCCGAATACATTACTAAGATAAACATACACTATACAAAAATAGCGTCGTAATTACTGTAGCATGTGGCAACATCATAAATGTTGTATCACAACAAAATAAATTCAAACCATACAACAAAAGGCCTGTTGGCATAAAGTTTACAGTCCTTCCAGATAAAAGGACCATCAGATGTATAGAAGCACAGATGGAGCATCTGATGGAGCAGCATGATCTCCACCTCTTTTCCGCCATTGCTCTTGAACAACGAAGCGAATGTCTGATAGTCTAGTTTCAAAACCATTCATATCTTCACGACATTTGTCAACCACTATTCTTGTTTCCGAAACAACGTCCATTAGGGATTGGACTTGTGTCTGGAGCACAGATATATCACTCTGTCTAGCAGGAAGATTTTGTTCAGTAGGCGATTTGGACGAGGTTACCTTGATAACCAACCCAAAATTACGCAGGAAGGTGCCTTTTGCAATGTTAGTGGAGAGATACTCACGCACTGCAGCAAGAGTAGACATTGTGCATGTGGTAGCCTCGTCACCATCAGGTGGTTGTGGCTGTTCAATCATTTGTTCCATAGTTTCCTGAAAGTTTGAACTTGTAGATTAGTGTACCAGATAAGTTACTAATGAGACAAAAACAAAAAAAAAGTAGGTTAAATGTTTATACATAACTTATTTTGGTGAACTACTGTAATACATTAACATGTATTGTAGTGCCAACTACATAATAAAATCACTTTCGGAACATATGTCCATGTAGCATGCCTACTGTATTGTCTATTTCCTCACATTCTTTGATATCTAAGGATAAAGAGACATGGTCTAAAGTAGGATGAACATAGTATGACATCATTCATATCGTGGGCAAACAGATATAAAACAAACAAGCTATTTTATCATTGTGTGCGCACGTGAACATAACAACTAGATTACAGATCAAGACCAAAAGAATATTCTTCATCTCTTTTAAACCATGTAAGGTGAAATGATACGTTAAGACAACTGTGTACAAAAATGAACAGAGTAACTGACATTGGCTGCAAACCAAGTAGTTAAATGAACACATCACAGTACCAATCAGTTCAAGGCAGGAGGAGTAAGGACTTACAACAGCGGCTTGAACTGGTGTGCTCATGCCCTTCATCTTGCTGGTGTGGCAATCCTTGAAGATTTGCACTGCATTCGGTTCGGGTTCTTTGTGGTACGCACAGGCTTTCCTCTGTATTTGGAACAAGTCAATATAGATACGATAATATGGCACAAAAAAGAAGGAAGTAGCAGCTATTTATAGGAGCCTCGCAGTGTGCAATATAGCTACGAGATCCTGTTGTCTGTTGGAATTTCACTTTAGAACGGTTGGTTCTGTTCTTCAAATAGTTAACCAATAAGAAGATACACTTGTAAGGCACATACATAAATACAAGTTCAATACATGGTCTGATCAAATACATATAGCCTACCTGATACTTTGGATCAGACCAATGTTTAACGAGGGTTGTCCAGTCTTCATTTGTAATATATTCCACTGGAGATGTTTGGGCGATTTCATTGTTAGCCTTGCCTTCAAAGTGAGATTTTCTATGGTGGTATGATACTATCGCAGAGTAGACTGAAAAACATGAGTGCATGCTTGTTTAGTTGCATCATCTTTTGGATCCAACTTGAACCTCATCTGTTGAAAAAAGAATGTGAGTCTTATTAGGAGGAAGCTAGAAATTATGGGACAAAGCAAGACAATATTACAAATTGTGATGAATAACATTACTTACGGATAAATGGTCAAGGAAGGTGTTAAACTGGGTATTGTCTTTCTCATTCCAGTACTGGATCCACGTTGGGAGGATACGTGCTTGACACCTAACAACAACGGCTGCCTCTGATACTAACTTGGCTGACTCTGTAGCATCACGTGGCCTTTTTAAACCTGCCTCAAAATGGATCTCCATTCTTCCTCCTTTAGGTTTTGTTAATCTGTCAAGCATTATCCCTGATGTCTGTTTCCGCTTGCGCCATGGTGCTAGTTCAACAACGAATATGGAAAGTGTTAGTGTACATCAAACTGTGAGAGTACATATAAAGGAGCATGCAACTACAACTTGACTCGATCAGGTACCGTCTTGGTGTTGATGCTCATGAGGTACATCTGATCTTGCCAAGTCCTGTTGTGTCAGCAGTGCTTCGGAAGTAGTATTAGGTGTGAAGGCAACTTGGGAACTGGCCAGTTCCGAAGCAAACGAACGAGTAACTCGTTGAGATATTGGTATAGTTGAAGCGGATGCTGCAGCTGGTGGAGCAGGTGATACTGTGTTTGTAGATTTAGCCGGTGGACTTGGACCTTCTACTGCACTATAAGTACTAGCAGAATCTCGATGGCAGATCCTTTTCCATTTCACCTGACGAGTAACAACGCTCCCTACTATATTATTTTCCTTGCTCTTTTTTGACTTCCACAACACAAAAGAATAAAATCACTCTTCAGAACTCATTGATGCATGATACAGACAAGCAATACTTTGATGTAAGATAACCATATGAGGATGGAATATGTAAGAAAAATAGGACGGCATGACATATTCACAACTACGATGTGCAAACTAAGCAGAAGGATTTTCAAGAAAATAGATGTAATGCAAGCTAGACACCATATGAAAGATGCAACTAATATTACTCTGCCAAGTTAAAAGTGTCTTGTCATAAGTGGCAATTTGAAAAATTAGAAGCAGCACAACATAGAAATCAATGCAAGATGCAACCACTATCAAACTGCCATGTTAAAAGCGTCCAATCATGAGTGACTTATGCGGGATACACAACAGCAGTACTTTGATGTAAGAACATGGTATGATAGATAGATGCAGTGTATTCTAGACACAAAAAGCCATGTCATATGCACATGTATAACGTATAAACTCAGCAGGTGCAATTTAATCAAATAGAAGAATTACAGGCTAGACAACATATGCAACATGAAACCAATTATCACACAGTCAACTTAGAACAAGCACCTGCGATGGTGGAGTACGGGAGATGAACTCATCATGTAGACTTGGGGCTTCAACTTCATTAGCAGTAGCGGTGGCAAATATAGAGAGTCTTTGTTTGCGTCGGTGCGGAGGACCACCAACATCCCCTAACTTACTCGTTTCCTTCCTATTTTCTGATATTGCCTTATGAAGTCAAAACCACAAGAAGATGAATAAAATTAGCTCTGCATAACTGGTTGATGCATGATACAGACGAACACTACTTTGATGTAAGGCAAGCGCATGATAGGAGGATGGAATATATCCCAAAAAAGACAGCATTTCATATTCACACGTAAGATTGGAGGATGGAATATGTATGAAAAAACAGTAAGTGGAAGGCATTTCAACAAAATTAGAAGAAATGAAAGCTAGGCACCATATGAACATGCAACCAATATCACTCTATTAGGTAAAAAGTGTCTCATCATAAGTGCCATTTCAAGAAATTAGAAGTAGTACAAGCTAGAAGACAATGCAAGATGCAACCTACATCACAGTCCCAAGTTAAATGTTTGTCTTATGGGTAAGTGATTGTTGCAGGTATAAGTTGTAAGCTACGCAGATGCAATTCAACATAATCAGAAGCAATACAAACTAGACATCATACGGAAAACGCAACCACATATAACAGTTCCAAGTAAGAGCAAGCACCTGTGATGGTGGAGTAGGGGAGATGTGCTCATCATGTACCCGTATGTTCTAGAAACAGGAACATGTGTCATATTCACAGGCATTATGTGTAAAGTAAGCAGATGCAATTCAAGTTAGAAGCAATACAAGCTAGACATCATACGCAACATGCAATCACATATAATAGTGCCAAGCTAGAGCAAGCACCTGTGATGGTGGAGTAGGGGAGATGTGCTGATCATCTACACAGCTACGTTGACTGTGCAGCCTTGTGTTGTCTTGCGAATCTTGTTGGGCGGATGGCAGAGTAGAATCTGTAGAGACCCCCTGTTTTAGGTGCTCTAAAGGACCACCATCTTCCACTGTCGGACTAATTTCCTTCAACTGTAATAATTTCGCATTGTGAAGTCAAACTGATAAGAAAAAAGGAATAAAATTCGCTCTTCAGAACTCATTCATGCATGATACTGACGAACACTACTTGGTTGAAAGGCAAACACATGATGCGAGGATGGAATATGTATGAAAAACAGGATGGCGTGACATATTCACACCTATGACGTGGTAACTAAGCAGAAGGCATTTCAACAAATTAGAAGCACTTCAAGCTAGACACCATATGAAAGATGTAACCAATATCACTCTGCCAAGTTCAAACTGTATGGCGTTTCAACAAATTAGAAGCAGTACATGCTAGAAATCATATGCAAGACACAACCAATATCACAATAGCGACTTAAAGGTGCCTTATCATAAGTGACTGATGCAGGATATGCAAGAACAGTAGTCTGATGTAGAAACAGGAACACATGTCATATTCAGAGGCATTATGTGTAAAGTAGGCATATGCAATTCAACAAAGTTAGAAGCAATATAAGCTAGACATCTGTCGGATGTTGGGTTCCGGCAGACCCTTAAGGTTCGAACTCTGGGGTGCGCACGAAGATCTTTCCCCTACCGACCTACGTCCGATCGCCTCGTGAGAATCTAAGCTAAAATGATGAACAACACAAGGGACACGAGATGTATACTGGTTCTGGCCACCGTTGTGGTGTAATACCCTACTCCAGTGTGTGGTGTGGTGGATTGCCTCAGGGGCTGATAATGAATAGTACAAGGGAAGAGCAGCCTCGCGAGAGGTGTTCTTGACCTGGTGCAATGAACTGCTTGGGTGAGTTCAATCGCCTCTTGGATGCCGAACCAGATGCCCCTATTCTGTGGTGGCTATTCCTATATATAGAGGACCTGGGCCTCTTCCCCAATATTGAGCGGGAAGGGCGCCAACAACGGCCATTTCAAAGGGGACCATCTAGTACAAGTTATCCGGACTAAAGTTGTCTTCGGCTGCCAAAGGCACTGGCGATGGCGCCGTCCTGGGCTCCACGGTGACCTCCATCGTGCCGCTCTGCTGGTCTTGGTCTCGTTGCACTGAAATGGCAACCTTTGCCTGATGCCTTGGTACTCCACGCCTGTGCTTGCCCCCTTTGCACCAAAGAGGAAACAAGGACACTGCACCGGCCGGCGCCCGCCTGGTCTCGATCGTAATGGCTTGCATCATGACCACCTCGCGAGATACCCTACCTTGATCTCTCCGCCTCCTCGCAAGCCTGCCTGGCGAGGCCGTTCCTGAGGAAGCCTTGTGTCGTCCGACCCACTAGGCTTGGCCCCTCGCGAGGGTCTTGAGTCTTGTGCTGACGAAGATGGGCCGTACTGGGCCACCACTTGAGCCATGCCGCAGGCTGCAGGAAGGCAAGTCTGGGGACCCCCATTCCCAGAATGCCGACATTAGCCCCCGGGCCCAAGGCACGCTCGGACTTGGCTTAGCGGAGAAGCGAAGGGGCAAGTGCGGAGCGTCGCAGGCCCCATCAGCCTACGGCCTTGGGCGCCACGTGGCGGTTGATTGGACGTGGGCGTGTTCGCTTCCCCATGCTGCCTCAGCAACTGCTCGACTTGACCAGTCCCTGCATGGAAAAAATGGGTCATGATTACCTGAGATTGTGGTGGCCGATGGTTGGCCTCCTCCGGACTAGAAGTACGGACGGGCGAGAGCCCCCGTAATCTATCCCCTTCTGCTTCACTCCTTCTTCTTGTTCCTCGCCCTTGCTCCTCCTTTGCCAATGGCGCCGATCCGCCGGTTTTCAGCTGAAGAGAAGGGAAAGGTCCCCCGGGAGGGTCCTAACCCGCTTCCGCCGAAGAAGCGGCCTGTCCCCGGCCGCTGCGACGCGGTCGCCTGGCAAGGGACGTCGCGGCCCTGGTATGAGCGGAAGCCGTCTGGGTTTCCGCTGCCCTTGTACGCCTGAATCGAGGGCCCTGCAGAAGAAGGCACCGAGCGACATCGACGCCGTCACCGGCGACACCGATGAGTCACAGCGGTGTGCGTCGTCACGCCTGGAGTCCATGCCGGGAGCTCTTCTCGCGAGCTTGTGCTTCATGCTGCCATGCCTCCACGCTCTTGGATTCGTCTTCCTCCCTCCATCGCCTTCGAGATGCTGCCGAGCGGGTCTCTGGAGCTCTAGCTGCAGCATGCTGACTGCAGCACCGTTGCAACCGGAGCGGAGGTCGCGGTCGTTGCTCCGGGCAAGGTCTACATGACCCGGGGCTGGTGCGAGATCGCCCGGGTCTGCCGGACAGGGGGTGCCCTCGTAATTCATCTTGAATACGATGGCGCCTCCTTGATGTTCTTCAAGGTCTTCGATGTAGAAGGACGCCGGCTGGAGTGCTGCCCTAAGGAAAGCGGCCGAGGCATCGAGGTGGCGAGGACCAGGTCTGCCAACCGATTCCCTAGCACCTCCTCAGGCAGCAGCGGAGGAGCCGAACAATCCAGCAACTCCCCCGAGCTTCATGTGACTCCAGAGACGAGCGACGACAACTATGAGCCCCCAAGCTCGCGTCGCGCTCGGAGCAGGGCGGCTGCATCTGGACGCCGACGCAGCTGATCTGGATGGGTTTGGCGCCGGCGCCTGTAGGCCCACTGTTGATGATGGCGTCTCCTGTGGAGGCACGCATAGTTAGTGTTCCTTAGGATTAGCACCTTTTGTTCCCTGCGAGGCATCGAGGTAACACCCCGCGGGGGTATGTAAGGCGCCTGCCATGTCTTTTGTGAATATAATATCCTTATTATGAATCAATGGAAGATGCGCATCCTGTCCCGGCTCGGCTCCCCCTTTCCTTCCTCATGGGGTCTTGTTGCTCTACGCTTACAGGTCCCAGTCCCGAGGCAGGCTTCAGCCGTCGCTGGTATGCTAGGTCGCGATGCCATGGTCAAGGCCAGGAGGTAGGCGGCCCAAGGTCTAGTAAGAGCCCCTGAGTCGCGATGCTCAGGAAGTCCCCTTTAGCGCTCAAGCATCCTCCACTGGGAGAGAAAGGAAGGCAACGTCGTCGTGACAGAGCTGTACTAGGCGGGGGCTTAGTGTCGCGTTGATTTAGCTTTTTCTGAAGCGTGACTTATCTCATGAGTTTGGAGTAGTCCTTCAGCGAGGTGCCGGGCCTGCGCGCCGGCAGGTGGGGTGTCGCTGGGTTGGGTCCTCGTGAGCTTCTCCCCTCTTCCCCCTCACTTTCCTTTATTCTCTACGTCCTCAGGTCCCGGCCGTCGAGCGAGCTCAGCCACCAGTGGTATGACAGGTCGCGATGCCGTGGGTCAAGGCTAGGGGGTGAGGGCTGGAGAGCCAGTAAGAGCCCATGAGTCGCGATGCTCAGGCGCCCCCCTTTTAACGTGCGAGCAGATCGTATGGGAGAGAAATGGAGGGAGCTCACGATGCCCCCCACATTACTCCTTAGGCGGATCCTACACACCAACACGAGGAAAGCAAGGACTGTAATTACGGTTGCCAGCAAGCCATTGGTTGCTTCGAGGGAGTGATTGAAGCACTGAGGGCCTAGTGAGGTAGCACTATGCGGGGCTGCCGCGGCCAGAGCTCGACCACTCAGATTTGTCGACGTTGCAGGGACGGACCCATGCGCAAGCGCCGTACCAGAGTGAGCAGCTCCAAAGGTAGGTGTCAATCAAGCAGGCGATTATCTCGAGCAAGTTAAGTATGAAGAAGCAAATCAACTTAGATAGATGCAGAGAAAGGCAAACGCCACTAGGTCAGGCCCAAGTGACTTGGGGATGGTGAAGCCCGAGGGGCGCCCCCAACAAGGTAAGCTGACGACGAAAGCAAAACAGATACATGCCACAGGGACGGACCCACGCGACCTGGGAATGATGCAGCCCTGAGGGCGCTCCCAGCTAAAGCGAAACTTGAAAGAAGTCACCTGATACCATTGTAGAGCGAGTGTCGGAGTAGCTGACGATGCGAGGCAAGAAGCCAATCCTCACGAGCCCTCGGGGCTCCGAGCCTCGGGAGGCTCAGGAGGCTCGGGCGGCTCGGCGAGGTCCATCTCCATTTCCTCCAGGGGCGCGCGATGCTTAGCCACCTGAGCTTCCAGAATGCTTCTCATCAGGCGCTGGTGGGCTAGAGCCGCGTTTGGCAGTCCGAAGGGCATGCGAACGTAGCTATGCGGTGAATCCGCGCAACGCCCCACGCGCAAAGGCCAGAAGCACTCCTGAGACACGACATGATTGAGCCCTGGGTAGTCGATGCAGACGCCCAGCCCGCCATCCTCGCTTGGATGGGGAGCTACACTGGGCAGGCGGCGGCTACCGCGCATGACTCTCGATTCCTGCAACTCCTGAGCGACCTTGGCGATGAACTCCCGAGGGTTGGACCCTCATTGCCTCACGCCTTCCTGAGGGAAACGTGTCGTGAAGCACGCCTCCAAGTGGTGCCCAAACGCCTCCCTCGTGAACTTGGCAAAGTCAGTGGCTCCCCAGGGGAGAGCCCCCGAGCTTTGCCCGAGGAGGGCGCTGGGCGCGCCTTCCTATGCGACGGAGGGTGGTGCCCCTTGGATGGGCACGTGTCCGGATGTGGCGCCTCAGGAGGAGCCTGCCTCCTGAGGGTCTGAACCAGGTGATGTCTTCTTCTTCTTGGGAGCTGCTCCAGGAAGGTTCCCATTCTTGCTGTCTGGGCCCTCGATTGACGTGGCTTGGAAGGCGCGCTCGAGGGAGCACACTGCATCCTTCTCTTCACAGGGGACCATGATGACCCCGCCACTTCCTGGCATATTGAGGACGTTGTAGCCATGGCGAGTCACCGCCATGAACTTAGCCAGGGTTGGATACCCGAGGATGGCATTGTATGGCAGGCGAATGTGGGTGACGTCGAAGTCAATGAGCTCGGTGCGGTAGTTGTTGCACTATCCAAAGGTGACAGGAAGGCGGACCTGCCCTATCGGGACAGTGGAATCGTTAGTGACTCCTGAGAAGGGCTTGGTTGGCTGAAGCTGATCATATGGTACTTGAAGATCGTTGAACGTCTCGATGGACAAGACGTTGAGCCCTGCCCCGCCGTCGATGAGGGTCCGGGTAAGTTGCACATTGTTGATGACTGGGAAGCAGAGCATCGGGAGGACACCGGCCATTGTTGTGCACTTGAGCTGATCCTTGAGCTGAACGTGATGGCGCACGCGGACCACTTGAGAGGGCGCGTGGCCTCAAGCTTGGGGAGGGCTGCATTGACCTCGCGAGAAAACTGCTTGATGATGCACTGAGAGGCTGGGGCCTGAGCGCCGCCCAAGATGCAAGCGATTGCACGTGGCTCCTGGAAGCCCCCATCCCCCTCGTCCTGATGATGGTCTTCATTCCTTCTTGGTGGTGGTGGAAGAGGAGGAAGTCCTGTGTTGCCTTGCGGGCGATCCTCACGAGGCTGATCCCTCCAAGCTCCCTCGCGAGGCTGGTCCTGCCAGCGGTCCTCGCGAGGCCGGTCACGGCACCCTTGGCGAGGGCCACGGTCGTCCCATAGCCCTCCACCTCTTGCTCCGACACGGGCTTCTCGCACGACCCTCAGCTCTTGGCATTCGTTGGTGTTGTGGGTATGGAGATCATGGTACACACAGTACCGGCTGCCCTTGGACGACTCCGACTGCTCCCTGCCGCGCTTTGTGTCCGGCTCTGCTACGAGCACAGCTGCCCCCTTGCGCTTCGCATCCTTGGCCTTGGCTTTCTTCTCTTCGGAGTCGGTGGCTGGGAGCTCGAGAAGGGAGAGGTGTCCCTCCTCAGCTCTTGCGCACTTGGTCGCCAGGTTGAACAGCTCCAGAGACGTACACAGATCTTCGTGGATCACCAGCTCCTCCTTCATCTTGACGTCGCGGACGCCATCAGAGACGCTGAGATGATCGCCTCCTCGGTCACCCTGGGAATCTTGAGGCGAGCGTTGTTGAAGTGTTGGATGTACTTCTGCAAGGTTTCTTCGGGCTGCTACTTGATGCGGCGCAGGTCACCCACGGCCGGAGGGCGGTCGTGAGTGCCCTAGAAGTTGGCGATGAAGAGAGTGCGCATCTCATCCCAGGAGGAGATCATGCCGGGAGGCAGGTTCAGGAGCTAGGTGCGGGTGCCGTCCTTGAGTGCCATGGGAAACCAGTTCGACATGACCTTTTCGTCCCCGCTGGCGGCTTCGATGCCCAGCTCGTAGAGCTGTAGGAACTCCGCGGGGTTGGCAGTGCCGTCGTAGCAAGGAGGCAGGTCAGGCTTGAACTTGCCTGGCCAGGCGACACTGCGTAGCTCGATGGTGAAGGCACGACAGCCTACGGTGACCACCGGAGCTCTCTATTGATGCAGGGCTTTCTCCTGGAGATTCCCACGTGCCGCTGCCTGGAGCAGCGCGGGGTCTTGACGTGCTGGCGCGGGAATGCGGTCGTGGCGCACCGGTGCGGGGAGCACGCGTGCACCTTCTTGGGGATGAGGGATTTCTTGGCAGCTCCTTTCTTGCCGCACGGGCGCCGGACGTGGTGGATCTCGTCCTGGGGCTGCGTGCCTTGGAGCCAAGACGCTGTCTTGGGGAGGAGGTGGCGGAAGCGCCTCCTGATCCGCACCTCCCGCGCAGGACGGAGGGAGAGGCAGTGAGAGGGACGGCGCGGGGGAGCCCCCTGCGGTGCTGACGAGCTCTGTGATGCGAGCGAGCCACTCCTCGTAGAGGTCGTCGACGGGACGGTAGTGCAGGAGCTCACATGCCAAGAGCAACGCGGCATGCGCGTCCGTGGGGGCGCGAGGGCGTCGGACGACGAACCAGCTGGAGTCAGCGACACGGTGGCGGTGCGACCTTCCCGCCACACCGAAGGATGCAGCGATGAGGCCTGCTGCTCGTTCCCCGCCGGGCCGGTGGCGGCGTTGGCGGCATGCGACGAGGAACAACGAGGACACCCACGAACGGGAGCCGTCTGGGCGTGGCCGGCGAGAGCAGCCCGACGCTCGGCGCGATCCCGGCGAGCGTCAACCATGGACAGGACGGAAGATCGAACGCGAAACAGCGGAAGAAAAATTCCGGCGCACCCCTACCTGGCGCGCCAAATGTTGGATGTTGGGTTCCGGCAGACCCTTAAGGTTCGAACTCCGGGGTGCGCATGAAGATCTTTCCCCTACCGACCTACGTCCGATCGCCTTGTGAGAATCTAAGCTAAAATGATGAACAACACAAGGGACATGAGATGTATACTGGTTCAGGCCACCGTTGTGGTGTAATACCCAACTCCAGTGTGTGGTGTGGTGGATTTTCTCAGGGGCTGATGATGAATAGTACAAGGGAAGAATAGCCTCACGAGAGGTGTTCTTGAGCTTGTGCGATGAACTGCTTGGGTGAGCTCAATCGCCTCTTGGATGCCGAACCAGATGCCCCTATTTTGTGGTGTCTATTCCTTTGGGAAGAGGCCCTAGGCCTCTTCCCAAATATTGAGCGGGAAGGGCGCCAACAACGGCCATTTCGAAGGGGAACATCTAGTACAAGTTATCCTGACTAAAGTTGGTCTTCGGCTGCCAAAGGCACTGACAATGACGCCTTCCTGGGCTCCACGGTGACCTCCATCCTGCCGCTCTGCTGGTCTTGGTCTCGTTGCACTGAAATGGGAACCTTTGCCTGATGCCTCGGTACTCCACGCCTGTGCTTGCCCCCTTTGCACCAAAGAGGAAACAAGGACACTGCGCCGGTCGGCGCCCGCCTGGCACCCGCTTGGTCTCGATCGTCATGGCTTACGCCATGAGCACCTCGCGAGGTACCCTGCCTTGATCTCTCCTCCTACTCGCGAGCCTGCCTGGCGAGGACGTTCCTGAGGAAGCCTTGTGTCGTCCGCCTCGCTAGGCTTGGCCCCTGGCGAGGGTCTTGAGTCTTGTGCCCACGAAGATGGGCCGTACTGGGCCACCACTTGAGCCACGCCGCAGGCCGCAGGCAGGCAAGTCTGGGGACCCCCGTTCCCAGAACACCGACAACATCGTACGCAACATGCAACCACATATAATAGTGCCAAGTTAGAGCAAGCACCTGTGATGGTGGAGTAGGGGAGATGTGCTCATCATCTACACAGCTACGTTGACTGTCTAGCCTTGCGTTGTCTTGAGAATCTTGTTGGGAGGATGGCGGAGTAGAATTTGTAGAGAACCTCCATTTCAGTTGCTTGGAAGGAGCACCATCATCCAATGCCTTATCAATTTCCTTCAGCTTTATTGATTTTGCATTGTAAGGTCATACCGACAAGAAAAAGGAATATAATTCGCTCTTCAGAACTCATTCATGCATGATACTGACGAACACTACTCTGATGAAAGGCAAAGTCATGATACGAGGATGGAATATGTACGACAAAATGGACGGCTTGACATATTCACACCTATGATGTGGTAACTAAGCAGAAGGCACTTCAACAAATTAGAAACACTGCAAGACACCATATGGAAGGTGCAATCCATATCACTCTGCCAAGTTAAAATTGTCTCATCATAGGTGGCATTCATCAAACTAGAAGCAATACATGCTAGAAATCATATTCAAGACGCAAACCAATATCACACTGCCAACTTAAAGGTGTCCCATCATAAGTGACTGATGTAGGATACACAAGAAGAGTAGTTTCATGTAAGAACATGGTGTGATAGACAGATATAGTATGTACCAAAAACAGGAAAGTGTGTCATATTCACATGTATCATGTGTAAGCTAAGCAGATGCAGTTTACACTAATTAGGAGCAATACGAGCTAGACACCATATGCAACATGCAACCAGATATCACACTGCCGAGTTAGAGCAAGCACCTTGGATGGTGGAGTAGGGGAGCAGAGACTTGGACCTTGTAATGCACTATCAGTACTAGGAGAATCGGTACAGATGCTCTGTTTACATTGCTGCAGAGGACCTACCATCATCGCCTTCCTTACTCTTTTCCTTCCTCTTTCTTGATTTTGCCATGTCAAGTCAAACCGACAAGAAAAAGGAATTAAATTTGCTCTACAGAACTCATTGATGCATGACTGACAAACAATACTTTCATGTAAGGCAGCCGCATGATAGGAGGATGGAATATGTATGAAAAACAAGACGGCGTGACATATTGACATGTATGATGTATAAAGTGTAAACTAAGCACAAGGTGCTTGAACTTGTTAGAATCAATGCAAGCTAGAAACCATATGAAATATGAAACCAATATCACTCTGCCGAATTAAAAGGGTACCCTAACAAATGTATTTGAACAAATTAGAAGCAATACATGGCAACAGGCTAGAAATAATATGCAATATGAAAAGAATAAAGGTGACTCATCGTAAGTGATTGATGCAGGATACAGAAGAGACGTAGTTTCATGTAAGAACAAGGTTAACACATAGGTGTAGTGTGTACCAAAAATAGGAAGGCATGTCATATTCATAGGTATAGTTTGTAAACTAAGTAGATGCAATTTACCCTAATTAGAAGCATTACAAGCTAGACACCGTATGCAACATGCAACCACATATCACACTGCGAAGTTAGAGCAAGCACCTGTGATGGTGGTGTAGGGGAAGTGCGGTCTTCAAGTACATAGCTACATTCAATATCTTCATTTAGGCTTGCTGTTTCTTGAGAATCATGTGGAGATGATGAAATTGCATTCTTTATAAGAGTATTGCATCTCATATTAACCCACGCGCGTGACTGTCTCATCATAAGCGATAGATGTAGGATACACAAGAATAGTAGTTTGATGTAAGAACATGGTGTGATAGGCAGATGTAGTATGTACCAAAAATAGGAAGGCGTGTCATATTCACATGTATAATGTGTAAGCTAAGGAGATGCAATTTAACAAATTAGGAGCATTGATGATGGATACACAAGAAAAGTAGTTTGATGTAAGAACATGGTTAATATAAAGACGTTGTATGTACCAAAAATAGGAAGGCCTGTCATATTCACAGGTATAATGTGTTAACTAAGCAGATGCAATTTACCCTAATTAGAAGCATTACAAGGTAGACACCATATGCAACATGCAACCACATATCACACTGTCAAGTAAGAGCAAGCACCTGCGATGGTGGTGTTGGGGAATTTCGGTGATCAACTAGAGAGCTACGTTGACTATCTTCATTTAGCCTTGTTGTTTCTTGAGAATCATGTGGGGAGGATGACACTGCACTCTTTAAACGAGTAGGGCGTCCCACAGTAACCCACTCGGGTGACTGTCTCATCATAAGTGATTGACGAGGGATACAAAAGAGCATTAGTTTGATGTATGAACATGGTTAATAGACATATGTAGTATGTATCAAAATCAGGAAGGCATGCCATTATCAAAGGTATAATGTGTAAATTAAGCAGATGCAATTTAACCAAATTGGAAGCAATACAAGCTAGACACCATATGCAACATGTAACCACATTTGACAGCGCGAAGTTAAAGCAAGCACCTGGGATGGTTGTGTGTGGCAATTGAGATCATCAACTGCAGAGCTACGTTTACTGTCTCCAACTGTTGAAACTGCACCCATTAGAGCACTGAAATGCTTAGTGCTTATCTTTGAATTACAGTGGAGCAACTTCTGTCTTTTCTTTTCTGCATTCATCAACACTGCGTCAGAGTCTGAAATACCCATGCATAAAAAAATAATAGTGTGAGTATGGGTGAATTGTGTGCACAATTAGTATAGTGTAAAGGTAGCAGATAGCAGGTCAGTGAGAAATAAATGACGGGAGACATATGACAGCTCTACAACATGCATGGCACACTAAATTACTATAGGATTCTATGAAAATAATAGTCAACTGAAAGAAAATAGGTCAGTACATTTTTTCTGCACCGTCCGACGTACAAAGAACGGGCAGATCGCCTTCATCTACCTCGCGCCAATTAGTGTTGACGATCTTCCTTGAAACGCCAGCGACCATCGGCCCAGTATTGCTCCCCTGCCTGCGCCCTCCCCTCGACCTCACTGCACCGCCGTTCTTGGCACCGCCCCCTGGCCATACATTCAAGCCCCGCCGACCTCCATATCGGGCGCAAGCAGCTCCTGCGCCCCACACCCCTATGATAGACATCGATGCACCGCTTCCCCGGGGAATAGGCGGACTAGGTGCTCCGCGCACCTAAGCGGGTGCTGTTTCTTTTAATTGCAGTTCGACTGACCCTGAATTCAAATCCAGGCGGGCTACTGACCTCTAGCAAAGGTGAAATAGTAAAGGGAGGAAACCTTGTGCATTTACTATAACGAAGAAGATGCAGTAAGAAGCGCTCAACTAGTTTCTTTCGTGGGATGAATATAGTGTGAGTGGAGATGTAAGATTTGCACGAATAAGGGAAGAGGAGTACCTCTTTCTGCTGGCAGTGCTGTGTCCTCCTTCTGTTTTTCCAATGATCTTCTTGTGGTTCGCTGGAAACGAGAAGTTGTGGAGGACGGTGGAGCCTTGGACGAACCCATGGACAAGTTGTTGAGTGTGGTGCAGTGGCCGTCTGTCGGCGGCGGGGAACCAGATCCGATGCGGCGAACGACGGCGTAGCGGGAACAACTCCTGTGCGGTGGACAGTTGCGACACTAGAGCGGAAGCAGTGAGGCGCAGGACAGCGTGGCCGGAGTAGTTCTGGTATGGTGCACGTCGGCGTCGGCATCATGGAGGCAGCTCTGCCTCGGCTTCAGCTGCTAAGTCCTTGAGGGCATTGCGGTTGAGGTTGCGCTGGATGACGACGTCGGGGTACCGGCTCCGGCGTGATGGAGGAGGGTGGCGGTGGATTGGCCGCTATCGGGTGGAGGACGGAGGAGGCTGGGGTTTCGCAGCTGGTGGAGAGGGTGTTTTGGTGCCCACGGAGTATGAATGGGGAAATGGAGGGAAGCGGGGAACTAAGGGGGGACAATGTTTCGGTTTGAGACGCGCTTGTTTGAAATTTGGGGAAAGTTACAAACTTTGCCCCCATCTAAAATTTCGGACATATTGCGGGTTGGGGGTAGGACAGTAATCTCAGGTGCCACAAATGTGGGCGGGATAGATTTCGGCCGAGCGCATGGGTGTTTAGGAACCCACGGCGTATGAATGCTTCTCAGAGGTGGTTGAGACTAGCGTCTTGGTGAAGTTACAAACCTACCTCGGTTTAGACCTTTGGACATCGGGCCGATATGCTACATGGGCCAGAGTCAGGACAGTAATTTCCTACCACCAAACATTAGTCTCGCGCGGTTTCGGGTGACCAGAAGCCTATTTGGCGGTTCGTTCAATATTTGGGAGCAGAAGCATTAACTTTTTCGGTTCTCTTGAATTGAGCTTTCAGGATTTGTCAAACTTCACAAATCTTTACTCTTGAAAATCCTAAAGCTACGATTATTTTGGAATGGAGGGGGTACATTTGAATATACATTGTACACGAGTATATATTAAAAAATATGCAACTTACCTCAGTTCATGCATGGTTCCAGATATAATCTCCTTGGTTGCAAAAAAAAGGTTAGATATGCGTATGAATATATATAGCATGTTCAAACTCACAACAAAGATTGATGCCCCCTTTTACATCTGATTTACAAATGCCATTATCTTGGGTTCAAATAGATGAATGCACTTCCTATGAATTCGAATCTTCGAAACCCCCTTTATGTTGAATTCGACATGTATTCTATTTCATAGCTAGCAATTTGGAATGTATCCATGCAAGTGACAAATGTATAAAGTGCTTCACACTAACAACATGGAGTGCACTAATTAATGTTTATATATGAATGGCAAAAGCATCCATTGCCTATATTTCAAACCGCTCTCACTCTATGGATCGATAATATGAAATAAACACATGCACATGCTAGAATTCAATAGAGTATGGGTGTCTGATAGACCGATTTTCCTCCATACGCAATTTGCAAAATTCATGATCTCATCCAAAAATAATAATGCCATTTATATTTCAATTTAATGCATAGAACCGCCTTTTACATGTAGATGCACTATGCCTTAGCCCGTACTCACAAACGCGTTATATATCTCTCTATCTAACGCATAAGTGCACACACTTTATATGCATCGGCATTTCTCTTTCACACATGCTCACAATGTCTCTCAGGGTGTCGGGGTGTCTCACACACATGCTCTCTCTGTTTCTCTCTCTCTTTCTGACTACTATGTTCCATTCTTTTCACTAATCTTAGTTGGAAAACATTATTTCTCTCACATGCATATATACACACACACGGTCTCTACTAGCCATCTATATGCACATATATGTGCATACATGTCTCCCGCACGCACATTATCTTTAGGCCTCTCTCGCACACATTGCCCCCCCAAACACACCTCTCTCTTAGTAGTTGGCAGATATGATTTCATCATATCATTCGGTAGGATATCCCTGGCTGTTAGGCTGTATAGTAATACGAGGCAAAGTTTTACCCTAGTTCAGACCCTTGAAGTTGAAGAAAGAGCCTACTCCTGGTACTATATATTAGTGATAGGGGTGTGTACCAAGTAAATGTGAATACCAGGCATTGTGCGTGTGTGTATACTATCGACGAACTAGCCCCCAAGCTTCTGTAACATACTGGGGGCCTAGGGTTACAAATCATATATAGTCGGCTTATCACCAGTGGGGATACAGTACTCCGCGACTCTGGTAGCTTTGTGTTGTACGCCGAGTCCTCCACATGGGTCTTCGTATAACGCATCTTGGTCCAACCTATATGTGGTGCAGGATGGAACTGACCCATGAGTCTTCGTGTTGACCCACCACAACTAGAAATGATGTGCCCACCACAACACACACGCAATCGGCCACTAAGAAAATAAGCATATACAATAGTACAATGGTATCTAGCTCACGATACGTCTCCATATTTTGTTGATGACATTGACGGACTTTGCATTTGATGCGTGCTCCGTATTTTGTTGGCGACACTTACGATCATTGTATTTGAAGCGAAAGCACGACATGGTAACTGGACTTCAGAATAAGCTCATCACGGTCACCACATACATTTTGTCGTGCTAACCAACATGTGGTTGGATGGTTAGGAGGAGAATGGTTTCTCGAGCCCACCAAGGTTAAGGTCCCGGTGCTCGCATTTATCTTCTGTCAATTTCATTATTTTTCGGCGATGTGCGTTCAGCGGGAGGAGACGTTCCACTCGACTACGAGGCACCTATGGTGACTTCATAAAATCTCAAGATCATATATGCTGGCCCACTCTCTCGAAGGTGCTCATAGGGGTAGGTTACGCGTGTGTGCGCTTATAGCAGTGAGTGATTGCGCGTATATATGAGCCCTTGCATCTGTATCGTGTTAAACAAACACATGTCATGATTATACGGTCACTGGCTCACCCGTACAACTCTGTATTTTGTTGATGACAAAATCAATTGACCAGTCAAATGTTCCACGCGGCGCAACTAGTGTTGCACCATCGGGGCGCGTAACCATGGGGCCCACCTGTCAGCCCGCATATGAAAGAAATAAAATGGTAGTTTGAGTCTGTACTGTGTTAATAAAATAGGAATACATTTTAGGGTGATCATACGGTCACTGGCTCACCATACAGCTCCGTAATTTGTTGATAACACGATCAATTGACCAGTCAAACGGTCCAAATTCAGCAGCGCACATTACCATAGGGCCCACCCGTTAGCGCGTATATGAAGGACATAAATGGTAATAAATTAGTGGTTGGTGAGTATTCAAAGTCGTGGGACGTCGGGTTGGCAGTCGCTGGCAATTGGGGAGGGGGCGTTGATTGGGCGGTGGCGTGGGGATCGCCGGAGAAAAAGCTCGGTGTGGGGGGGCGGGGCTAGAGGGATGGCCGGTGCAGCGGCGGACCGGCGGTGGGGAGTGGTTTCGGGGAGGGCGGAGCGGCGTAGCGGCGTAGTGGCACGGGCCTGCCGCGGGCGGCGTGGGCCGGCGGTTCGGTCGATGGTGGCTGGCGGCTCAGGGGGGGTGGAGTTTGATGATAAACTGGAGGCCCTTGATTTCGTATCCAACGGCTGGAAAATCTAATGACCAGAGATTAAAAAGTCAGTCAACTGACGTGTAGCCTCACCCCGCACGTACACATACACGCACGCAAGACACACACCCATGCAGGCGTGCAACACTGACACGTACACATAACATACACACGCACGCATGCTGGCATGCAACACTAACACGTACACATCCACTCACGAACACACGCACGTACGCACCCATGCATGCAACACTGAAATGTACCCTTGCACGCACGCAACACTCGCACGCCTGCATGCACACAGCACACGACGTAAGACACATGCTCAACCTATACATGCATGCACCCTTTGTTAAGGACATGGATTGTTATGGGGTATTAATCAATCTTATCTGTGATAAGCAGAACATTGATGTTTGGAGTGGTCTTTATGAATCACAATGTATCGAACGGGCTATCAACATAGTAGGCTTATGTACATGAAAAATATGACGTCACACTCAATGAACAATCATCGGTATATGAAATGCTCGCTTATGACCGCCCTGGCCCACCAAAGGTTCCTCTGCTGTGCGCTGCTTGCGTTGGGTCACTGACATGCAGGCCATGTACCCAAAGAGCCCACACGTCAATGGAAGAACGGCGGGGTGTCCTAGGTCAGAATCAAGGGCGCCACTCGCTGCACGCCCGGCTGAACACGCCTCCTTCCCGTATTCAAACGCCTCCATGAAACCCGCCCGTGTGGAAGCCGAGAAACCCACTCTGGACACACATCCGTTCATGATCGGGCCGGCATTAAATGCAACGCTGGCCGAGCTCCTCCCGTCCGCTGTCTATTTAATCTCCTATTGAAACGAGGCCAAACGCCGGCCAAGAATCGCACACCTCCGCCGCTCCCCTATCTCCTTCACCATTTTGTCCACTCTTACAATGGCTTGCGAAGAGTTGTTATTCCACATCCAAGCTGGCTAGGTAGCCCGCCGGATACGAGCTATGCAGCTCGCTGATCAACCTCCCTTCCCTCACCCGACGGAGCCAGTTGCCGCCTCAGGCCGGCGCACGGTTCAACAACTCGCCGCTCCAGGCCAGCTCGACGAGGAGCGGCGCACGGGCGTCGTTGCCTTCCACGTCGTCGCCTCGTACCGCGTCTCCCGTTTCTGTGGTCGAGAATCCCATGCCGGCGGCCGCGCTATGCGCGCAGCGATAGAAGACGGGTGCGCGGAGAGCGACGAGTCGGTGGCCAGTGCCTCTGCGTCCGCCGCCATCATCGAGCAGAAGTAGAACACGGGAGGCCGCCGCCGCTTGGGTCCCATGAAGACCACCGCGGAGGTGACGCCGGCGTACACAGCAGGTGTCTTGACGGATCCTTTTGTTGCGAGGACCTTCGTCGACCCCGCATGGGCTCCACGAAAGAGGGGAATGTTAGGTTGAACTCGAGCCGGTGCCGGCCATGGCGAAGTAGTGGCCGATGATGAACTCGAACCGGTGCCTGCCACCATCATCTTCGGCGTCAGCCAATGATATCAGTTGGGCAGTGGGAAAGCAATCTGTCCTTTGCGCAAAAGCATATACCTCCGGGGCTCCCGGTAGTCCGGTGATCATACTGCCGAAAATGAGGAACACAAATCGATTGGCGCGTGACCAGTTAGGCCAGGTATTATATATCTGTGCTGTCTAGAACTAGCACCGCATAGTTCATTTGAATGTAATGAAATCAATCATGTTTGTATGAAAATCCGGTATTTTATATGATTTCCGTCGTTGTTATATGAAATATCAGTTTGTCTACGTGTTTGCGTGAATTTCATCTGGTTGGTTGAGTTGCTGTCATAATGTGTGCAGCTATGGTTGGATGGCATAATTTACGGGTCGTCGGTCGGTCTGCGGGTGGCTCAGGCGGTGTTGTGGGACAAAAAAAACACAGCTCGTGCGAGCTCGTCTCCAATGTGTGCGCTGGAGGATGCATGAACACCCGATCCATTCCTCGTTCATCGGTGGCAAAGGCACCGGTGGACAAAAGGGTCGCCAATATTTTGGCTACCCCGGGCAAGATCCAAACAGCCCCTCCCAACAGATTCAAATCCCTCTTTTGCCATGTAATTTTGCCATGTGTTGTTTTCATGAACTAGCAAGATGCCCGTGCATTGCACTGAACATCAAGATGCATTTTTTTTACAAACTCCCGCATGCATGCAAGGGATAATTAATGTCCTCCTTTGCTAGTACCACAAGGAAAACACCACTAATATTGCAACAATTAGTGTTAGTGGCCTTGTATATCTGCAAATTGTAATTTTGATAGTGGCCCCTTGTATATAAAAATGGAGGGAGAAAGATGAGAGATAAGGTTAGGAGGAGTGGGGCATGGTGGTGACTGGTGGTCGGACTGGGCGGAGGCATGGGGATGGACGGTGTGTCTAGGTTTGTATCTCTCTCACTGTCTCACACACACCCACGTAGGTGGGGACGTGCACGAAGAGAAGAGGTGCACGCACGGCGCATGTACTCCCGTCTCTTTCCCAACCACACCCGCGCAAGTACACGGTGGAGCTCATTTCTGTACGAAAAGGCAGCCCACATGGTAATTTGACATGTGTACTGGTTGTCGACTTGGTGGAGGGAGAATCGTCTACCACGGGTGAACAAACAAATTGCAACTTGACGTGTTATGTTAAAAAAGAGGCAAACCATGTGGGGCCTACCTTAGAGGAAAGGCTCTATACACTGGAGTACTTTTTATGTGTCCCATCAACTCGCAGAAGGAGGAGAAGCTTGCTTAGTACACCGTCACCCACGCCCATGGGCGCGGTGGCTCGCAGGATGAGGTGAAGCTTGCTTACGAGTAGTAGTATTAGTAGTAGTAGTAGTAGTACTGTACGCCTTACGCCCGCTCCCTCGCCCATGCGCGTGGTGGCTCGCAGCACGAGGAGAAAATTTTACTACTCCCTCCATTTACTCCGTAGTACCTTGGTTAGAGAGATTATCATATTGTTTGGAATATATATGTCCTTAAGTACTCCCTCCATTTACTTATATAAGGCCTCTATAAAAAACACATTTTGCATCTATACAAGGCCACAAATAGTAATCGAGACAAAAGTTACTACTCCCTCCTTTCTAGTTTATGGCTCAATTTCAAAATCTCTCCAACCAAGGTAGACGGTGAGTGGTCGAATTAATTTCATAGTTTGCACAAGTAATTAGTACACTCATTTTTCTCAAGAAGTTATGTTTACCGATGCATTAATTAGAACGAATGCATGAATGACCACTAAATTTCCATGAACTTCTACATGCACTGGTTAGTTTCCTCTTGACACTGCTTGCATCGGGTGATCTAACTCACCTCGAAATCCAACATGTAATGGTACTACTAGTAGTAGTAGAATTGAGACTTATCAAACGGAAAAACGAATGCTTTTTAGATGAGCCCTATAAACCCTAGTGGGCACATACTCCGTAAAAACAGATTTTTCCAAAACTAAGTTGCTCCCTTTCATGAATTCTGTAGTATACTCCTCCGTCGACGCTCCCTTTCATGAATTATGTACTTCCTGTCGCCGACATGTGGGACATATAGCAACTGAGTCCACGTGTCAAGCACCAAATAATAGTGCAGAACAGCAGGGGACGCACCCCACTCGTACCGGCCCAGCAGTAGTAATGAGCAATGAGATGTCAAATCACAATGCCGCACCTTCCCAGACGGACGAAGCAACCATTATTTCACACTTCGGTTCGCCATCATCTCAAACCACATAGTATTGCTTCTGCCTCAAGAGGGACACGCGCATCACCTTGGTACATCATGACACATGGGACCGCATGACAAGCCATGCTCCCCCACCGATCGCTCGGTAAAATCACCTCATTTTTACTATACTTCCTCCGTATTGGTTTACTACATGGCATGCACATCGTTCTAGGTTGAGAATTTAACTGGCTATATATGTGATGAACAGTACTCTAGCCTTTTAAAAAATGTATACTTTTGTACAGTAGTAGTATCGATGGATTGCGCCATGGAGCAAAAATTGAAATTAAAAAAGGTGGTACATATAGAGAGCGCTCATCGCCAAATTATGCATATAGTACTATTAAAAAAGCTAGTACGTGCTTAATTGGGGTGCTAAATTCTATTAAAGAAATACTAGTAGTATGTACATATTGAAGAGTTAAAGTAACGAGAAGAAACATAGCATAGTCTGCTGGGGGCTCAGCACAGCACACCCCTCAAATTAAACTAAGCACACCTGAAATTAAACTATGCAACTAATCCGGCAGACACTGCATTAGAACCACCATGAGCAACGATAGTGACACCTTACTCACTCGGAGTCCTCGTCCATGTCCTCGACTTCGTCCTTGTCCCTCTTCCTCTTGGCCGATACTTCTTTTCTTGAACAGCACACTTGGCTCTTGCTCTTCATCCAACCCTTGTAGATATTGAAACAAAGGTAGCCATCCATTGCAGCGTAGTGGATGTGGTCTGTATCTAGTACATTCCGCTACCATGCATGACGATGAAACGTGTAATGAGGTTTCTCCAGTTTACGGTACAAAGGATGAACCATGGCTCCTGCCAGGGTCAACATTTAAGGCTGGCCACCAGAGGGCAGCAGCCGATTCTTCTGGAGGTCGAAGGGGTTGCCTACAACGAGGTCTATCCAACCCAGGACTTCTTTGTCATTCCTAAAGTCTACAGTAACGAATTTGACTAGGTTGCTCTCGAGGAAGTTCTTAAAATCCAGGCATTCAACGTCGGCATGGCATATGTGGTAGACCAAGCATAAGTCATGCATGCAAACCTGGATGATGGCGGGCTTCTTCCTCTCTTTGTCCTTTAGATCCTTCTCTCGTCCTAGGACTGTGGTGTACTCAACATCTAGCCCAGCGACCCACTCATCATCTGAGTTTTCGAACATGCGTCTAAAGCGAGAAAGGCATCCTTTCACCGTCGCGGAAGAACGGGTGTAGATGACGTCGAACTCATCGCCCGTGATGGTTCTAACCTTGTACTCACCACCGATCATGGACATTTGGGACGCCATGGATTTGGGAGGAGGGTTAGGATTAATGGAACTGCCATAATGTGAAAGGACGGGATGACTAGGAGCGAACCGCCGTAATATTAAAGCACATGCGGGGACGAGTAGGAGTGAACTGCCAGCGTGCGAATGGCAGGGTAGTGGCTTTCCATTCTCCCATGATACGGGCTTCTGAGAGCCCTTGGATCTGAGATCAAACGGTTGCATGGCGTGATTCTAGACCTATGGGTGAATATCCTATCCTGGAGGGTTATTCTTCAAATTTTCAGCAACTTAGCATGCGACTGTTTGATCTCAGATCCAAGGGCTGCCAGCAGCCTGTATCATGGCCGCGCCTACCACGACCGTCGCGTCGCTCATGCGGTCGTGACCTTGGAGATTTAACATGGTGCATTAGTATATCTGATGTTGGCATGTCATCACTTAGTCACGCATACTACAACAAGGTTAGCTATAAGGTTGGCTATAAGTGTATTTTTTCACTTCTCTCTATCTCTTTCTTCGTACTCCCTCCGTCCCATAATATAAGAACGTTTTTGACACTAGTGTAGTGCCAAAAACATTCTTATATTATGGGACACAGGGAGTAGTATTTATTGCATTTGCCAAGGAGTGACCTCTTCCAATGAAATGGTGTGCTTATTAGTTTTTTGTTGCTAAGTTTGCTTCATTTAATTAGTTATAGACTCCAAATTGTCTATTCACCTAGGTACACGCGCTTAGCACCGTTTCTTCCTTGGGTCACCAAACTAGTCTCTCTCTTCTTGATTAACTTGCCACATCAGACTTTATGCCTATGTGGCAAGCTTAGCACCTGTAGGAGCAAGTAAGTACGATAGTGCGCTTTACATGGCATTTTTGCATATGTGGAGGAAAGAGAGGCAAGGAAAAAGTGGAGAAGTGGGCTCTCATGCAAGAGCCAGCCTCTACTACATGGTGGAGCATTGGGAGAGGCACCTATATGGAGGTGGTCAGGAATTGGGAGACTCACGCCGGTCGTAGCACCATAGTTAAAATGATAATGGCAAGTCAAATCACGTGGCCCCACCTGTCCAGCAGTAACTCGTTGTCAAATCACACATCCCTATGTTTGCAGCAGCCTACCCCCTCGTCTTCTCGGGTCTCTGTCGAACCGACTAGGCGGAACTGCCCTGCCTACCACGCAGGAAAAGCCCCGCCCTCGACTTTTAAATACAACTAAATCCTCTTAAGAATCCAATGATATACTTTTTGTAACATAGTAACTCATATTTAGTCGGTCAAATGGATTACCTAGAACTACGGGCATGCCCTATAAACCCAGACGCCTAAAAATAAAAACGAGACGGAGAGGGTAGTTCAACACGTATCTTTTTAGATCAATATAGTCGGGATTCACCATGGAGCAAAACCAAGTGGTAGGCTGCTCCTGTCGTGTTGGCGTAGCAACTCAAGCAGGGTCAGTCCGCACACCAAATGGCGACACACTTAACAGGACCCCTTTGGCCGACATGTGGCTCATCCACCATCTTGTTCCACGTGCGATGCACCAAATTACAGTTTGGAGCAGTGGTTGGAATTGGAGGCACCCCGGTCGTAGCGCCGCAGTAGTAGAAAATGAGCGATGTGGGGTCAAATCAAAAAGCCCCACCTTTTCCGCATTAAGCTAGACGGACGAAGCAACCATCATTTCACTCTAGGGCGCAAGAGCATAAAGAAAAGAGAAAACAATGATGCGTGCGGCAGCTACCTAGGGCACCCTAGGGTAGGGCTCTCCACTACAGATCCTTTTCTTTGAAAGCGCCTCCACTACAAATCGACTTCTCCCTCGTCCTCTTGAAGAAAACCAATGATGAGTGCGGCGGTAGGGTTTGTAGGAGTACTACGGCGTGCGGGGCCACGTCGTAGTAAACGGGTTCGAGTTGACGCCTTAAATATGTGTGGGCCGCTTGGTTTTACGGGAACGAGGCAGCATTTTGGGTTCGGGACCAGTGGAGAAATAGTACATACAAAAAATTGTGGACGTAGGTTCAACCAAAAGGCAATGATGCATGGGCCCTGCATTTTGATATACCCGGGGCTGCGTGAAATTTTCTACTCTACTCAAAACTAGTCAGGTACACATGCATTGAACACATGAGATTTCGAAACCAAATTATGAATAAATACACATTATAGCATGTAAAGCTTTGAGTCATATATGCATGATGTAGATGTTCATTTAGTTCTTATAGTTCATCTCATTCAAAATCAATTAGTTTTATAAAAATGTTAAGATTCATGGGGTTGTGCATTGTAAAGCATAAAGTAAAAAACAAATAATGGCAATTCAATTAGAAAAAAAAAATCAATTATGATACAGAAGATTCTAGAACAAAGGAGAAGTGCTTGTGTTTTGAGGATTGTGAATTATGCTTAAGTTCAACCATGGAGTCTTCTAAATTGTACATGTGGCAGATCTGGTGGAATGTTGATGATATCCAACGGCCAGTAGTGCTCGGATTTGCCATCTCTGCTCTATCGGATTAGCTTCATCCAGCGACCATCTTTCAAAGTAATTGGCACACTATATAGTTCTTGTGCCGTAGTTGCATGTGTTGGAAAAAAGCTACTAGTGGGTTGTACTATCTATTTAGGAATAGAAGATGTATACATGGAAGTTGTAGCGAAAGAGATGACATGGAGCATCTCAATTCCTATGAGTAGGGATTGGAAAAGAGGTGTC
Organism: Triticum dicoccoides; assembly: GCF_002162155.2. Lineage (NCBI taxonomy): Eukaryota > Viridiplantae > Streptophyta > Magnoliopsida > Poales > Poaceae > Triticum > Triticum dicoccoides. The sequence continues at coordinate 256,180,362 of NC_041383.1, forward strand.
ATTTGGTTCACAACATAGGAACTTTTCTATTGAATCTAGAGATGACATGTATCTCAATTCCTATGAGGAGGGATTAGAAAAGAGATGTAATTTGGTTCATATCATAGGAACTTTTCTATTGAATATACGCTAATGTTTATTTTCCTTTGAAATTAAGGGAGTATAGGAATCCATTTATATGAACCAAGTGGCTCCAAAGCTATAGAAATGATATCATGCTTATTTCCTTTGAAATGTGGAGTATATGAATCTATTCCTATGAACCAATTGGCTCTAAAGGAAAAAATCCTATAAAAAATCATATCATATAGAGTTCCGATGATATTCCTCGACACTAAAGGATGGTTGAAATTGCTGCGGGTGATACGATGGTCTTTCTTTGTAGACTCCTCACCCATCTTTATAGTTACCTCTCGAAGATGAATGAAATGATATATACAGGGTATTCTACATGTGCAATTTGGTACACGAAAACTCGGTAAAAGTTTGCGAGGTTCGAATTTTCAATAAAGCTATATGCACTACATTTCAGAATGGAAGGAGCATATGACAGTTGCTAACACTCACGTGGAAGATTTGTGTGTAGGAGGAGTGGCTGTTCTGTTAAATGACATGGCAAAACTGACACTGTGGGATGCCGATCTAACGGTTCTTACGGCGTTCGTCGGGAAAAGGCTTGTGGCGAACGTTTGTCGGATAATGATTTATGGACACATGCATTGCATTGATACGTGCCCCCCTCTCTCTCACGCACACGCACCCTCATGAGTCACAACTCTACTGAGTCCTCTCGCAGACTCGCATGTCGCACCCACCGTCTATCTGCAGGTAGACGTCACGCACATATGTGCTCTTCACACCCTACCCTCAGAACTTCTAAAAAACAAAAGACGCCGCGCACATTTTATTTTAGCTCACACGTCACACACTTATACTATTACTCTTGCGGCAAATGTTCTTTGGGCATAGTATATTGTACTCTCACGAAGAGAAGCAGTGCACGCACGCACTAATTCTCTCACACCCACTCGTGGGTACACGTAGGGGCGCATTTTTTTGAAGCTGGTACAACAAAATCACTCCACTATATATATAAGCAGGAGCCTTTGCGCTGGCTTTACTAGGGTTCCTCTCGTTCACTCTCTCATGCTCTCTAGATCTAAGAAAGACATAGATGGCCACACTCTCTCTCAGCTCACGGCTGGTCACAAATCCGGCCAGACAACCTCGATCGGGGCAGGGGTGTAGGTGCATCATTCACGCTGTCGTCGGCGATGAGGGAGGAGACCAACGGCTGCCCGCGTGTCCCGATCGGTGGCCGTGCCGTTCTCTCCGAGAGAGCACCAACTCGGGAGGGCCTCCGACCCCTTCTTCCTCCTTGCGGTATTGTGGCCAAGATGCTACCTCCCGACGCCGTCTTTGCCACATGCCGACGACCCTCAGGTATATATTCCTTCGAAACCTGCCTTGCTCTACTGCCCCAGCTCCCTTCATGTGGATCTTTTTCTACTTCGTTCCGCTGTTCCAAAGCCACCTAGCCTTTTACTATTATTAGAGGTGAAGTTAGTTCATACAGTCGACTCTAAGCATTGGTTCAAACAGGGAAGAGAGTGGGAAAGCTGTAGCATGAATCTAGGACTTGGTTCTAAGGGGAAACCGGGGAAGTAGTAGATACTGGCTACCCAACCGGTCTCTTGGTTGAAAAGACGAAGAAAGCATGGTGGATGGCAAAGGGTGGGGGAAGTGGACCTATCTCTTGGTTGAAAAAGGAAAGAAACACTAGTAGAAAAAGGACCTAATGTGAGATACATTAGTCCCGGTTTGATTTTGGCCCGGTATTAATGGTACCATTAGTGCCGGTTCGAACGGCTATGCATTAATGCCGGTTCGTTTTGAACCTTTAGTACCGGTTTGTGCCACGAACCGGTACTAAAGGGGTGGTGGCAGGCTAGCGTCAGGCCGGGGCCCCGCGATCACCTTTAGTATCGGTTCGTGGCACAAACCGGTACTAAAGGGCGGTTCATGCCACGAACCGGTACTAAATGGTTTTGACCTATAGTATCGGTTCGTGGCACGAACCGGTACTAAAGGGCAATTTTCAAACTCTACCCCCCCCCCCGTGTATCGCCATTTCTTTTGAAAAATACAAAAGAAAATGATAAAAAATTCAAAAAATAAAATTCTTCGAGATGTAGTTATATTACTACATCTACTAGTTAGGAAAATTAAAAAACTTAAATTTGGACATGTTTTGCAAAAAGTGTAGGGAAAATGTAAAACGGCTATAACTTTTGCATACGATGCCAGAAAAAAATGTATAATATATCAAAAAATTCAGCACGAAAATCTGCATCCAATGGTGACCGCCTACGGCCTGTTTGCAATTTTTTAGGATCCTCAAATTCCAAAAGGAGAAAAAGATATGCTCAAATTTAAGTTTTTTTTAATTTTGGTTAAATCTGGTCAAACTATAGTCAAACTACTTATTCAAGAAGTATTAATGTTACTACATACTTATTCGAGAATATTAGTGTTACTAAATAATTATTTCATTTTTTTGAATTTTGGTCAAATCTGGTCAAACTATGGTCAAACTTATTCAAGAAATATTAGTGTTACTAAATAATTACTGTTTTTTAGAATAATAGTTTCAAACTCAAACGGTGAAATGTGTGACCTACTGCTCAAGCTAAACTGCTGAGGGTTAATAGGATTTACAGCTTACATTTGTCAGGAAAGCAACAAGTGCAGACTTGGAAAGTAGGGGGAATAGAACTCCGAAATTAAGCGTGCTCGGGCTGGAGGAGTGAGAGGATGGGTGACCGGTCGGGAAGTTAGACGATTTAGAATGAGTGATCCACACTTGAGTAGTTAAGAGGGGCGATTAGAGACTAAATCATCAAATAATACATAAAATTGAAAATTTAAAAAAAATCAAATGTTTTTTTCCAAAATTTTCAAAAAATAATTTCAAAAAAATAATACCTTTAGTACCGGTTGGTAACACCAACCAGTACTAAAGGTCCCCCATACCACGGCGCGAGCTCACGCCACGTGGCGGGCCTTTAGTGGCGATTCGTGCCGAACCGGTACTAAGGGGGGGCCTTTAGTCTCCACTCTTTAGTGCCGGTTGCAAAACCGGTACTAAAGGCCCTTATGAACCGGTATTAAAGCTCCATTTTCTACTAGTGAAAGTGACGGGTGTTGGGGGACAACGCAAATGAGAATGAGCAGGTCTAGATTTCTTGTGCTCACATAGGAAAATGTCGCCGAGGAGATGAAAAATGGGACAAATGCAGACATGCTGCCTGAGTGTTTGCCGCTCTCGGCAGCCACATCTGACTCACCACTTTATGCCCCTACTGTCCCTGCGCCCATATCGCTACCGTTAATGTAAAATCACATGAAGTATTAAGCAATGCCACCTAATGTCACTATACGTAATGGTCTAGTGTCATCGATAAATTGAAGCAATGCCACCACCATTTTATGAAGTGCTTTCGTCTTGCTTTATTTCCCATGAATTGTGTTTTTGCAGTTACACTTAAATCTCACACCGCTAACATTGCTTCATCCCAGTGGAACTGCACAAATTTGATTGCACATTTATAGACCATGTGCTACTCTCATGACAGTAATACTAATGCTATTGTTTTGCATGTTAATTTAGTGTCATTGTTGATGTGATATGATGCTACTTACTTAAGGACTCTTCATACTGTCAATCTAGTGCCAATTATAACACAATACATGTTGTTGTTAATCATACGCCACTGCAAATATATCTCACTGTTTAAATAACCGTATTTCGTATTTGCGCAAATAGGGATGTCTGTCTCCATATCGTTTTGGGATGTCTGTCTCCGTATCGTTTCTATCCGCGCAATCAAAAGCACACACCTCAGTTTTAGTACAACTGCGCAAAATGAGATGGCTATCCCTTGTTGCCGTCGTCTAACCTCCCGTCTTCAAGGTATTCCTACATTGGTAGTAACTAAGGTAGAATGACCAACACAATCTGAAAGAAGCTGATTCGTACATTTTACTTCCTGATTGCAGTGTAGGGAAGAGCGAAAACAACTGCATCCTAGTCCGGAGTGCACTTTCTACCAGTTCGTCCATGAACCGAGGACTAGCTGGCACGGCTACACGGCGGTTTTTTGGACAGGTGCGCGGTCAGGAGGCATTGTGGTCTGCTTATTTCTACAAATAGCGGTGCTTAAATTTAGTGGAATGCACAAGAATTTCACTAATTGGTTATTCTGGAATGAGAGAACCTAACCCTGGATGGTGGCAACAAGAAAAAATCAGAGTGAACTCCAGGAAATTTAAGCCTGCCGAGAGGCCCTTTGCTCAGAGAAGTCTTGCTTGTTTTTTCCTGACTAGCACAAGTGCCCGTGCATTGCAACGGGATAAAAACTTAACGTGAACCTGGTGAACAACCCTTTATATTGGACATGCATTCGGACCGGCTAGTTGCTCTCATGAAATTTGGTAAGTGCATAAAAAGCAAAACAAACAGTATTAACTTTATAAAATCTAGCTTACATATTTTGTCCAATATGTGTGTGTTTTCTTGCTCTTTTGTGTTTCGTATCACACTGACTTTATAAACAATTAGTTAAGGTTGAGAAACTTTCTGCATTAGTCATATCAAGTACTCATTATAGTAGAAATAATCAAAGCATTACGAATTATGAATAAGCACATATATAATTCAAAGAACATGGGAGATATCATTCACGCAGTAAAATTAATGAGTAGACGAAGCACCGAGACGGAGCTAGACATGGCTAGCATGTTTGTGCTGCTGGAACACAACACATGTAGTACTCCAACATCATCTGTTCACCACCCCTCCATAGTTGACCTGCATGTCCTCCTGCTCCGGGAAGAATGCCTGCCATGGCCCGGAGGCAACCATCACGTTGTCGTTGACATTGTACAGACAGATAGTCGGAGGACCAAAGCACGTTGGAACAGTGCTGAATGCCGTGTCGTGGAAGTCCATGACGTCCAGGCCACTCCCTGTCGGTAGCGATTTGTGCTTGACAAAGAACACACTGTAGTGCAAAAGAAAACAAAAAAGGGACAAATTCACCTTCTATCAAGAGAGCCTCGTTATCATTAACATGATCAGAAGGAACATTCAAACATCAAAGTCACGTCTTTACGAAATAAATCTCGTCGTGCCCGAACTTGTACTACCACTTGCCGAAGTTAATGACCCAGAGCCCTTGTTGCCGAGCTAGTTGTAATTATTTTCTAAAATATATCAGAGCATCAGAGAACCTGGTAATTATTTTCTAAAATATGATATTTGTATCGAAACAATCTCTTAGGCATTAGTTACATTAGAGAGCTAGTTTTTTCATGTTTTGTAAGGGCATGTTAGCATCAGCTCATGCACTTCCTAGTCATAGGTCGCTGGAATTTGACTATGGTGCTAGTAGTGAGCTTACATTGGTTGGCCACGCACATGCTTCCCATCGTTCTGAACTACTGATATCTTCCCATCGTGCTAAACTACTGATATCATTTTATTCTTTTCTTTGACAGGGTGGATGCATGCTAGTGCGCATATGGTTTCACATCCAAAAATTCATAAAAACACATGCTACATTCTGAAGGGAAAATGGATCGTACATGCTATAGTTACCATTTACTACCTAATCAACTGAGTTATCAATAACCAAGCATAATAATGTTGGTTCAATCATCTTAAGGTTTTTTTTTCAATCATCTTAAGGGGCATGTCAAAATAGTACAAAGTGTATATTAAATGGAAAAGGAACTAAATGGATCATATATATACGACTCAGAAGGATGCACTGAGGCACTTTTCAAAGCAATCGTGCAGGACGCACTAACCACAATCAAATTATGGTTCAGAGATGCACATAATATAGCATTGGACATCAAATAAATCTGAAAAAGCAAAAAAAAAATTACAACAAAAGCAAGCCGGTTGAGTAATGAGTGAGCTGCAAATATCATGTTGAGAAGTGAAACTGGGAAATCACACATGCAAATAAACAGCAGTTAATATGTACTGTCAATGAATTTCAATAAACTAACCATTTGCACTTGTGGTGACTGGTGTATGATTGACTAAAAAAGGGTAAAAGTACTCCCTTAGGGCAGCCAAAGTGTGCCAATGGCTCTGATGGCCTTAGGAAAAAATGGTGGAAAATGATAGCAAATTTAGTCCGTGTACACGCCTAAGCTTCATGGATAACAAATTGTTCGAGTAGCAGTCTTGCTATTTGGTGGCATATAACTGCCAATCATAATCCACAAAGAATTTCTGAAATTTAGATTATTCTGAACATTTTAGTTACCCCGCAGACATTCAGCGGGTAACAGAGGGCATGCATACTATGTAATCTAGGGACATGTGTTATCTAAAGTCTAAACATTGCCTAAAATACTATGCAAAATAAGTACAACTTCAACAAAGAACAAACAATGAAATAAGAGATTTCATGCCTAGCCTCAATCAAAATAGTCAACACCCTTTTCTGAAGTGCCCATACCTCTCCTGCTGCCTTTTCCCTGCCTCAACACCTGTATCATAGAGCATACATAATGATAAGAATAACATTAGGTTGAGAACCATTGACCCCCTGTACAAAAGAGAGCATAGAGCTAGAAAAGTAACCTGAGAATCTTTATATGATTATATCACAAACCATCTATGAATTGACCAACACATCATTCCAATATAAAATTTATGCAGTGCCATGGAGACCATCTGGCGGGAGCATGCTCCCTTGAGTCCTTGAGGATACAAACAGACATGAATGACTAAGGGGGGATTTGAAATTTCAGTAACTACATGAATAACATGGTTTCCATTTTTAATCTCGACTGAGATAAAAGTGAAGAAACGGTAGGAACAGAGTATTACAAACCTGTGATTGCATTGCCTGCTACAATGCAAAAGGCAGCAAGAAGCGTACCTGCATGAATATGCTGTAGCAATCTGGCAGGGATATGACATACACTCTGAGTCTGCAGCTCTTCTTCTCTCGTGGTTGTCAGATTTTTTCAATAACCAATAGATGCCTGAACCATGGTGGCTTTTACTTGCATATCTGCACACATGAATGAGGTGCGGGAAGGAACGGACTACCATAGAGAAGTGGATTCCTATCAAAATAGTGATCGATCTGACAGAGATATACATACAGGCATGGGGACAGCGTGTAACGCCCCGGATACAACTTTCCATATTCGTAACTCCAACTCTTGCCTTTTCCGGAGATGCTATATGTTATTTCCTTCGTGGTTGGGTTTTTGTCTGTTGTTTTGCATTTTGTTCTTGTCAGGCATCTCATCTCATAGCATCATGTGCATCGCATCCATATGTTTTCATAAAACTTGCATCCGTTCGGGTTCCGCTGGTCCTCTCCGTTGTCCGTTCGGAGTCCAGACACACTTGCACGCGCCCGCGGCACCTCCGAAATATTATTTTATAAGTGGCATAAAAATGTTCTCGGAATGGGTTGCAACTTGTCATGCGGTCTTATTATAGTATAGACAGACCGCCTGCCAAGTTTCGTCGCATTCGTAGTCCATTGGATAGCCCAACCATTAAACCTACAACCGCAATATAGCCGGTCTATCGTCGGACGTTTTCGGTCTCCGGAAACTGCTGTCGGGCCTCTCTCCCTCTTCTCTCCTGCAGCCCATGGTCTCTACACAGCCCACTAATCCCTCCCGCAGCCCACTAACCTCCCCCCTATGACCCAGAGCCGCACGATCGCGATTCGAGGGTCCGAAAAGCACCCAAAACCCCTAACCCTAGACCCCTGCCTATTTAAGAAGCCCCCCTTGCCATTTTTGGGTGCCCCTAGCCTTCCCCTACCCTCAGCCGCCGCATCCCCCTCGAAAACCATGCCACCAGCCAGATCCATCCACCTCCTCCCTGTTTTCCGACGCCCTCCACCTCACCCGCGCCACTTGGCAGCGCCCCATTGGCCAGCCGTCGCCGCGCAGCCTCCCGCAGCAAACCGCAGGCCGCCATGTGGCCTGGCCACGTCCCCCTGTTCTCCCCGCGCCGCCGCGAGGCCCATCCGCGGCCCGCCGCCGGGCCGAATGGGCCCCGCCAGCCCGCGCGCCTCCCAGCCGTGCCCGAGCGCTCGCTCCCCGCCGCCTCGCATCTCCCTCATCGGGATCGGGCAGGGCCCGATCTCCCTCACTGCCGCACTGGCCGGCAGACCACCGGAGCGCGCCGCCGTCTAGCCGACCCCGCCGCCGACCACGGGAGAGCCGCGTCGCCCCTGCTCCCTTCCCCTCCTTCCTTCTCCCGATCTCTCTCTAACCTCTCCCTCCGTCTCTCTCTCTGCCTCGTAGGTCGCCATGGGTGTGGACCCGCGCCTCCCCGAGCTCCGCCCACCGTCGCCGTTGCTCGGATACGTCGCCGGCCGGCCGGATCCGCCCGTTTTCGCTGCGCCGGCCCCTCCTGGCTTCCCTACCGACCGGCGCCAGCGCCGCCTCGCCATGGCCGTCTCCCTCCTGCTCAAGCGAGAGGAGGACGAGCGCCCTCTCGGGCTTGCCTCAGTCCCGCGTGGGCCTCCGCAGCGCACCAGGCCCAGCCGGCCCCTCTCCTCCAGCCGGGCCTCAGCCCGTGGGTAAGCTGCCCCAGCGCCTCCCTTTCTTTCCTTTTGCTGGGCCTGTTCCAGTGGTTTCGGCCCGCGTAGGTTTTTTTAGCATCTGTGAATTTGTCTAATTATCCAGCGATTTACAGTTTTGCCGAAAACCCCTCCATGTTCATGCATATAATAACTAATTAACCGTGCATCGGATTATAATGATTCAAACATGTAAAATGCTTAGAATTTTGTGTAGATTAATAATATGCCATTTTCATCCATGTTTAATATGTTTAAATTGCTGTTTGCATTAATTTGCTAATATGCCATGTTAAAATGCTTTAATTCATAACTAAATAACCGTAGCTCGGATTTTAAATAAACTTTATATGTAAATGGGGTGGAAAAATGCCGAGATTAACATGGTTCACTTTATGTTGCTGTTTAACAACATTAAAATTGTGTTTAGGGTAGAAAAGTACCAAATTCATTTGATGGACATGAGGATTTTCCGGAATTGTTGTTTGTTGTTCCGGCCTCATTTAAACTTGTCTAGATAGGTAGTTTTTGATATGCTTCACCCCTTGCCATGTTTAATAACATTTAACATGGTCGTGTACCTAAACGAGAGCGAACTAAATAACTCAGATCTGGTGTTTTGTCAATATGCAACTCGTTGCATATTGAGCTCCACTTAATTTGTAGTATTGTGTGTTGTAGTTTGCCATGCCATGCCTCTTTAAACCGGACATGCATCATACTTGATTGTGCATCATGCCATGACTATGCGTGTGTGTTTACCATGTTGTTTGTTTCTTTCCGGTGTTGCTTGTTAGTTCCGGTAATGTTGCGATTGTGAGGATTTGTTCGACTGCTCCCGTTCGTCTTCTTCATAGACTCGTTCTTCTTCCTAGCGGGATTTCAGGCAAGATGACCGCTACCCTGGATCTCACTACTATCATTGCTATGCTAGTTGCTTCGTTCTATCGCTTTGCTGCGCTACCCATCATCTGTTTGTCGAGCCATCCCATGTTGCCATGAACCTCTAACCTTTGACACCTTTCCTATGCAAACCGTTGTTTGGCTATGTTACCGCTTTGCTCAGCCCCTCTTATTGCGTTGCTAGTTGTAGGTGAAGTTGAAGATTGCTCTATGGTGGACAGGATTTTGGTTGGGATATCACAATATCTCTTATATTATTAATGCATCTATATACTTGGTAAAGGGTGGAAGGCTCGGCCTTATGCCTGGTGTTTTGTTCCACTCTTGCCGCCCTAGTTTCTGTCATACCGGTGTTATGTTCCCGGATTTTGCGTTCCTTACGCGGTCGGGTGATTTATGGGACCCCCTTGACAGTGCACTTTGAATAAAACTCCTCCAGCAAGGCCCAACATTGACTTTTACCATTTGCCTCACCACCACCTATATTTCCCTTGGGAGTAATTAACCCAAGGGTCATCTTTATTACAGCCCCCCCGGGCCAGTGCTTGTCTAAGTGTTGGTCCGAACCGGCTAGACTGCAGGGCCACCTCGGGGCAACTCGAGGGCTGGTTTTACTCGTAGGCTGACCTATCCGGTGTTGCCCTGAGAACGAGATACGCGCAGCTCCTATCGGGATTGTCGGCGCATCGGGCGGCTTGCTAGTCTTGTTTTACCATTGTCGAAATGTCTTGTAAACCGGGATTCCGAGTCTGATCGGGTCTTCCTGGGAGAAGATCTATTCCTACGTTGATCGCGAGAGCTTGTCATGGGCTAAGTTGGGACACCCCTGCGGGGTATAATCTTTCGAAAGTCGTGCCTGCGGTTATAGGCAGATGGAAATTTGTTAATGTCCGGTTGTAGATAACTTGACACCAGATCTGAATTAAAACGCATCAACCGTGTGTGTAGTCGTGATGGTCTCTTTTCAGCGGAGTCCGCGAAGTGAACACGGTTTCTGGGTTATGTTTTACGTAAGTAGGAGTTCAGGATCACTTCTTGATCATTGCTAGTTGCGGACCGTTCCTTTGCTTCTCTTCTCGCTCTTATTTGCGTATGTTAGCCACCATATATGCTTAATCGCTGCTGCACCCTCACCACTTTACCCCTTCCTTTCCCTTTAAGCTTTGCTAGTCTTGATACCCATGGTAATGGGATTGCTGAGTCCTCGTGGCTCACAGATTACTACAACAATTGTTGCAGGTACAGGTTTTGCGATGATCATGACGCGAGAGCGATGCTTGCTTGCGTTGAGTTCTTCTACTTCTTCTTCGATCAGGGGATAGGTTCCAGGTCGGCAGCCTGGGCTAGCAGGGTGGATGTCGTTTGAGTTTCTGTTTGTGTTTCATCCGTAGTCGGATGATGCACTGATGTATTGTGATGTTGTATTCGTGTGGCATTGTATGCCTTATGTATGTATCCCCATCTATTATGTAATGTTGAGGTAATGATATCCACCTTGCAAAAGCGTTTCAATATGCGGGTCTATCCTTGGTGGGACCTTCGAGTTCCTTTTGGATAGGGTCGCATATTGGGTGTGACAAGTTGGTAATCAGAGCCGCGACCGACCATAGGAGCCCCCTTGATTGTTGGCCGTTGTTGAGTCTAGAAGAAAACTATTTTGAGTCTTAGGATTATATATATCGGAGAGTAGGATTCTTTTTACTCCTCATCCCCCTTCGTCGCTCTGGTGAGGACTCTTGTCGTAGATGTTTTGTCTTTTCTCTCCTCAAATTTCACTAAATATTTTTAGGATCATGCGGGTATCTTGGAATCGTTTCGATGGTTTTGTGACGAGAACATTGTTCTTGGTGCCTCCAGTCTATTTATGTGGCTTTGACCCGGGGAGTCGAGCTCTGAGGTGTTGTCGTCACAATTTTATCGTTGCAGTTCTCGAATACCTGAGATTTGCCGACATCGAAAATCTCTTTTATGTAGTTGTTGGTGAGATAACCCCGATAACCCAGTACTGGGCGAGCTCGGGAGTATTGCCATAACTCATATAACGGATGCTTTTCGAAGGTTGAGGTACACGATTTCCGAAGGTTTCTTGGTTATGTGTTGACGGATGGATACACCTTGGATGTAGGTATTGTTAGTTTTGGGTGAGATATATATTGCTTCCCCTGTATCCCCAACACCAGATTGCATAACCAGAAAGTTTCGGGAGTTTTATAGGTGGGAATTCAAGTAGCTCCTAGAATATCTTTTCGACAGATGCATGATATGAGATTGGGGTTTGACGTCTAGTGGTCCGCCTTTCCACAGTCGTTTTTACAGTGGTCTCGTTGTGCCTTAAAGAACCCTTGGCTATGCTGGTTCGGGGACACTTCGTATGTCATGTGCACTGCCTTGTACATGATGGTGTTGTACAGTCGAGCCCGTGTGGTCCCCACCACGAAAACTTCGGACGGAATCTCTATCATATGTTTGTTCCGGCTTATTCTGCAAGCCAAATCCTTTGTTTTGTTTTGAGTTGTGGTATTCGAGTTGCTTCAATGTCAAGTGTTGATTCCATACCTTTCCTAAGTGGTGTTCTCATATTTCTATGGTTGTGGTAATCCTTCTTGATCATCGAGATTGTCATCCCAATTCTTTCCAACCGGCGTGCTTCTCTTCAAGGGATTCGATCATTTCAACATCCGCAAGATCAATTCTAAGTTTTCTCAACGGTGTTTGTTTCATCCGTCCCCAAGTTGCCTTTGTTTTCCCGCCCTCCCACGCTTTTCTTCAAGGACTCATTTATTTTAATCAAGTATCCATTTATTCATGTGAAGTCACTTCACTCTTTTCAATCAATGTTCTGATCCGGTGATCCCTCGTGAAGTTGCTCACGAGCTACAAGTTCATCAATCTTCATTCTCGTATTCTTCTCCGGTGGATCCAATTCAAGCTTTCGGTGTTGATCATATCCCTTTCCTCGTTTCAAATGCTTTCTCATGCTGGTCTACCTCTTAATCACTCACCTCATGCTATTCATTTGTTCTGGAGTGCTGAAGATATCTCGGAAGACTTGTGTTTCCATTCTCAATCCGTTCAAGATATTTCGAGGTTGTTATCTCATTCAAGTCATTTAATTCAACTGGTGCAATCCCCCCTTTCAATCAATTGTTCAACGATGTTTCTTTCGAGTGGGCCCTAACCCACAGGTCTTTTCCCAGGATCTTACCTGACTCTTCTAATTTTCCCGGAGCCATTCCCAAAGTCTTTCGAAGTTTGACGTAAGAATGAATTATCATCTGTCATATGTCTTTCTCCAAGATCTTTCAAATTCTTTTCATCGTTGGTTCAACCTTTCCAATTTTCATTCCGGAGTGCCTCAACAATTTTCATGGTGGTTCTCATCATCATTCTCAACATGTGAAGGCCGAAGAAGAGTTTTCCTCCAAATCTTATCTGTTTCTCTCAAACATTCGTGATTCTAGCTTGGTGTCATCCTCTCATAATTGTTTTCGATTTTGAGAATTTTTCTTCATCCATCTGAAGCAATTCAAGAGACTTTTCTGATTGATTCTCCGTAGCCCATCATCTTAGAATTATTCATTCAAGCTTTCAGCTCTCGTTCTCCAAATCTTACTGGTGCATTGCTCAAGTATTCTCTAATCAGCTCGTGATCTCTTCGTTCTCTTGTATCAAATTCCCTCAAGTATCTTCATTCGTTTTCTAATTCTTACCGGTGATTCACCCCTTTACTTCGTTCGTTTTCAATTCTTACGGTGGTTCGTTCAAGATTTCTCTTCCTTCGTCATCGCATCAATTCATTCATTTATTCGTTCTTTTCAATCCCATCGGTGGTTCCATCTATACCTTCACAAGTTTATGCTATATCTCTCTTAACTCTTTCTATGAGAATAAGTAGTATGCCGAATCCGTTGCTTGTCATCAATTTAAATTGGTGAAGGATAGGCATGACATAATTCTTATTCTTGTTTCATCCAAGTGATTAATTCCTTCTTCCGGAGATTGTTCATGATGAAGTAATTCTCGGTTCTAATATTCATCTTTTCTTTCCGGAGTTCCAAGTTTTCTCGGTTATATCGTCGCAAAGCTCCATCTAAATCATCGCAAGGCTTCACCTTGTGTTTTCAACTTCTCTTTCTTTCTATCATCCTTTTATTACCGGAGTTCTTCATGGAGGCTCTACATGATGGTTCATCAAGGATTCTTTTCATTCTTCAATTGTTCTTCAAGATTTTCTCTCGAAGTTATGACCCGCCAAGCTTTACTCTAAAATAAACATGGTGCTCAACACATGTCTTGTTTTGAGGAGTTCAAGTATTCTTCATCTTGCATTCCGAAGTGCAATTCTCTCTATCTTATCTTTTGAGATGGTGTTATGTCACTCTTGACAATTTCCTTCATGTTTCATGATTCATATGTTGTCAAGAATGAGGTATTTTAAATCCATCATTTTCTCTTCGTTCAAGAGATCTTTTCGACCAATCAACTTCTTCGTTGCAATTATCTTGGGTTATATTTCACCTAAAGCCTTCCCTAAGGAATGTTCCTATTGTGGTGCTTATCAATGATCCAAGTTATCTCTTTATCATCTTTGTGGAAGAGGTTTTTCATCTCTTCATTGTTCTCAAACAAGCAATTGTTTCCGTTAGTGGCCGGTTGTGACCTCATAATTTTGAGATGTTTTTCCATAATCCCACTACAAGCTTGTGCTTTTCGTTGTTGATTTTCCAACAACTCCGTTCAATCCTTCTTTGCAAGTATGCTTTCCAAGTTCATTTGTGGCAGAAGTTGGCATTTTCTTCTCCATTCTTCTATTTCAATGATCTATCTTCTATTCTTTCTTCTGGAGGCATGGTGATGTTGCTCTCTTCACTCATCATATCGAATTCTGAGGACCGTGTTCTTTTCATGCTTATCCATTTAACCGGAGTGTTGTGTCATCTCTTCAAGTTCTTCCATCTTATCAAGTTTTGCCTCTCTTTTCAACCTGAGTGCTGTCTGAAATCCTTCTTACCCCTTGTGCCATTCCTTAAATAGTTCCGGAGGCAGTGTGTTGTTTATTTCATCAAGTATCCTCTCATCTTGTCAAGTTCATGTTCAATTTCTTCCATTTATAGTCGGACTGCTGTCCAAATTATATCATTATTATCCATTCTTATCTCGTTTCAACCAGAGTGGTTTCAATTCCTTCTTGTCCATTAAACTCTTGATTAATGTCTTTGCAACCTTCAAGTTCTCGTAATGTTCCTTGTTCCTCTTTCTTAGCGGAGTGTTTTTCAACTTTGTTCATCTTCGTTGTTTTCTTTCTTCATTTTGCTCAACCTCTCAAGGTTCATGGTTTCACTCGGTTGTCGAAGAAGCAACTTAGTTTACCTCTTCTCTTCCTCTTCCGTTTCCCTCCGGTGCCATCCTAGATCTCGGGACGAGATCCTCTCGTAGTGGTGGAGTGTTGTAACGCCCCGGATACAACTTTCCATATTCGTAACTCCAACTCTTGCCTTTTCCGGAGATGCTATATGTTATTTCCTTCGTGGTTGGGTTTTTGTCTATTGTTTTGCATTTTGTTCTTGTCAGGCATCTCATCTCATAGCATCATGTGCATCGCATCCATATGTTTTCATAAAACTTGCATCCGTTCGGGTTCCTCCGGTCCTCTCCGTTGTCCGTTCGAAGTCCAGACACACTTGCACGCGCCCGCGGCACCTCCGAAATATTATTTTATAAGTGGCATAAAAATGTTCTCGGAATGGGTTGCAACTTGTCATGCGGTCTTATTATAGTGTAGACAGACCGCCTGCCAAGTTTCGTCGCATTCGGAGTCCATTGGATAGCCCAACCGTTAAACCTACAACCGCAATATAGCCAGTCTATCATCGGACGTTTTCGGTCTCCGGAAACTACTGCCGGGCCTCTCTCCCTCTTCTCTCCTGCAGCCCATGGTCTCTACACAGCCCACTAATCCCTCCCGCAGCCCACTAACCTCCCCCCTCTGACCCGGAGCCGCACGATCGCGATCCGAGGGTCCGAAAAGCCCCCAAAACCCCTAACCCTAGACCCCTGCCTATTTAAGAAGCCCACCTTGCCATTTTTGGGTGCCCCTAGCCTACCCCTACCCTCAGCCGCCGCATCCCCCTCGAAAACCGCGCCACCAGCCAGATCCATCCACCTCCTCCCTGTTTTCCGGCGCCCTCCACCTCACCCGCGCCACTTGGCAGCGCCCCATTGGCCAGCTGTCGCCGCGCAGCCTCCCGCAGCAAACCGCAGGCTGCCGTGTGGCCTGGCCACGTCCCCCTGTTCTCCCCGCACCGCTGCGAGGCCCATC
>NC_041383.1:256196708-256279250 GCF_002162155.2 Triticum dicoccoides
CCGGGCCGAACGGGCCCCGCCAGCCCGCGCGCCTCCCAGTCGTGCCCGAGCGCTCGCTCCCCGCCGCCTCGTATCTCCCTCGTCGGGATCGGGCAAGGCCCGATCTCCCTCGCCGCCGCACTGGCCGGCAGACCACCGGAGCGCGCCGCCGTCTAGCCGACCCCGCCGCCGACCATGGGAGAGCCGCGTCGCCCCTGCTCCCTTCCCCTCCTTCCTTCTCCCGATCTCTCTCTAACCTCTCCCTCCGTCTCTCTCTCTGCCTCGTAGGTCGCCATGGGTGTGGACCCGCGCCTCCCGGAGCTCCGCCCACCGTCGCCGTTGCCCGGATCCGTCGCCGGCCGGCCGGATCCGCCCGTTTTCGCTGCGCCAGCCCCTCCTGGCTTCCCTACCGACCGCCGCCAGCGCCGCCTTGCCATGGCCGTCTCCCTCCTGCTCAAGCAAGAGGAGGAAGAGCGCCCGCTCGGGCTTGCCTCAGTCCCGCGTGGGCCTCCGCCGCGCACCAGGCCCAGCCGGCCCCTCTCCTCCAGCCGGGCCTCAGCCCATGGGTGAGCTGCCCCAGCGCCTCCCTTTTTTTTCCTTTTGCTGGGCCTGTTCCAGTGGTTTCGGCCCGCGTAGGTTTTTTTTAGCATCTGTGAATTTGTCTAATTTTCCAGCGATTTACAGTTTTGCAGAAAACCCCTCCATGTTCATGCATATAATAACTAATTAACCATGCATCGGATTAAAATGATTCAAACATGTAAAATTCTTAGAATTTTGTGTAGATTAATAATATGCCATTTTCATCCATGTTTAATATGTTTAAATTGCTGTTTGCATTAATTTGCTAATATGCCATGTTAAAATGCTTTAATTCATAACTAAATAACCGTAGCTCAGATTTTAAATAAACTTTATATGTAAATGGGGTGGAAAAATGCCTAGATTAACATGGTCCACTTTATGTTGCTGTTTAACAACATTAAAATTGTGTTTAGGGCAGAACAGTACCAAATTCATTTGATGGACATGAGTATTTTCCGGAATTGTTGTTTGTTGTTCCGGCCTCATTTAAACTTGTCTAGATAGGTAGTTTTTCATATGCTTCACCCCTTGCCATGTTTAATAACATTTGACATGGTCGTGTACCTAAACGAGAGCGAACTAAATAACTCAGATGTGGTGTTTTGTCAATATGCAACTCGTTGCATATTGAGCTCCACTTAATTTGTAGTATTGTGTGTTGCAGTTTGCCATGCCATGCCTCTTTAAACCGGACATGCATCATACTTGATTGTGCATCATGCCATGACTATGCGTGTGTGTTTACCATGTTGTTTGTTTCTTTCCGGTGTTGCTTCTTAGTTCCGGTAATGTTGCGATTGTGAGGATTTGTTCGACTGCTCCCGTTCGTCTTCTTCATGGACTCGTTCTTCTTCCTAGCGGGATTTCAGGCAAGATGACCGCTACCTTGGATCTCACTACTATCATTGCTATGCTAGTTGCTTTATTCTATCGCTTTGCTGCGCTACCCATCATCTGTTTGTCGAGCCATCCCATGTTGCCATGAACCTCTAACCTTTGACACCTTTCCTATGCAAACCGTTGTTTGTCTATGTTACCGCTTTGCTCAGCCCCTCTTATAGAGTTGCTAGTTGCAGGTGAAGTTGAAGATTGCTCTATGGTGGACACGATTTTGGTTGGGATATCACACTATCTCTTATATTATTAATGCATCTATATACTTGGTAAAGGGTGGAAGGCTCGGCCTTATGCCTGGTGTTTTGTTCCACTCTTGCCGCCCTAGTTTCCGTCATACCGGTGTTATGTTCCCGGATTTTGCGTTCCTTACGCGGTCGGGTGATTTATGGGACCCCCTTGACAGTTCATTTTGAATAAAACTCCTCCAGCAAGGCCCAACATTGACTTTTACCATTTGCCTCACCACCACCTATATTTCCCTTGGGAGTAATTAACCCAAGGGTCATCTTTATTACAGCCCCCCCCCCCGGGCCAGTGCTTGTCTAAGTGTTGGTCCGAACGGGGCAGACTATGGGGCCTCCTCGGGGCAACTCGAGGGCTGGTTTTACTCGTAGGCTGACCTATTCGGTGTTGCCCTGAGAACGAGATATGCGCAGCTCCTATCGGGATTGTCGGCGCATCGGGTGGCTTTGCTGGTCTTGTTTTACCATTGTCGAAATGTCTTGTAAACCGGGATTCCGAGTCTGATCGGGTCTTCCTGGGAGAAGATCTATTCCTTCGTTGATCGCGAGAGCTTGTCATGGGATAAGTTGGGACACCTCTGCAGGGTATAATCTTTCGAAAGCCGTGCCTGCGGTTATAGGCAGATGGGAATTTGTTAATGTCCGGTTGTAGATAACTTGACACCAGATCTGAATTAAAACGCATCAACAGTGTGTGTAGCCGTGATGGTCTCTTTTCGGCGGAGTCCGCGAAGTGAACATGGTTTCTGGGTTATGTTTGACGTAAGTAGGAGGTCAGGATCACTTCTTGATCATTGCTAGTTGACAACCGTTCCTTTGCTTCTCTTCTCGCTCTTATTTGCGTATGTTAGCCACCATATATGCTGAGTCGCTGCTGCACCCTCACCACTTTACCCCTTCCTTTCCCTTTAAGCTTTGCTAGTCTTGATACCCATGGTAATGGGATTGCTAAGTCCTCGTGGCTCACAGATTACTACAACAACAGTTGCAGGTACAGGTTTTGCGATGATCATGACGCGAGAGCGATGCTTGCTTGAGTTGAGTTCTTCTACTTCTTCTTTGATCAGGGGATAGGTTCCAGGTCGGCAGCCTGGGCTAGCAGGGTGGATGTTGTTTGAGTTTCTGTTTGTGTTTCATCCGTAGTCGGATGATGCTCTGATGTATTGTGATGTTGTATTCGTGTGGCATTGTATGCCTTATGTATGTATCCCCATTTATTATGTAATGTTGAGGTAATGATATCCACCTTGCAAAAGCGTTTCAATATGTGGGTCTATCCTTGGTGGGACCTTCGAGTTCCTTTTGGATAGGGTCGCATATTGGGCGTGACACAATGAGAACCAAGGGCACGACACCGTGGTCGGCCATTGTCACCGATTGCCAGTGTCACCGCGGGCATGTGGATCAGGCAGTACGGAGATCCTCCAGCGGCGGAGCATGCCAGGGGCGGTGGTGCTGGGAGGTGCAGCTGATGGGGAAGGCGAGGAGCAGCCGGATCCATGGGTGCTGGCGACGAACGACGGCTGGATCGGGCGCTAGGTGAGGCAGAGGCGCGGGGGCGACGCTCGGCGGCAGGGGGTGGCCGGCGACGCGCGGTGAGGCAGGGCGGGGCAGGACCGCAGGATGCAGGAACGGTCGTGCGGGGGTGACGCTCGGCGGCAGGGGGTGGCCGGCGACACGCGGTGAGGAGGGGCGGGGCAGGGCCACAGGATGCAGGAAGGGTCGTGCGGGTGTGACTTCGCCCGTACCGGCTCGGGGTGCTTATGATGAGGATTGCGGGTTCAATTACCTAAAATGAGAGGGACTTTTCTGAAAAACACCACGATGCTGCAGACCCAAATAAGTACCACCTCGCTTATATTACGATTTTGTCTATACAAATAGTGAAAGCGTATTATAATATAAAAAGAAAGCGTATTGTGACGGTGAACCCACGGAGTCAATC
Source organism: Triticum dicoccoides (assembly GCF_002162155.2). Classification (NCBI taxonomy): domain Eukaryota; kingdom Viridiplantae; phylum Streptophyta; class Magnoliopsida; order Poales; family Poaceae; genus Triticum; species Triticum dicoccoides. The sequence continues at coordinate 256,200,357 of NC_041383.1, forward strand.
CGTGCTTTATTATTAGGGAAAGATTTGTAAACCTTCTCGCAACTTTGTCTTTTGTTGTGAACTAGTATATGTTTGTTATGTTCTAAGAATCATTGAGATATATAAAATTGCTTAACTTATGCTTTTCAAGTTTTTTATGAAGACGAGTGGAATGTGAGTGTTCCACATGAGCGCTGGACTAGCATGTGAACTTTTGGAATTTATTACATTGTGGCCTCAGTTAACTGCATGAACCACTGTAACAAGATACATAGTTGCTTATATGTCAGACAACAGATTGTTGATTGTTAGGTGGTCGATAGCCTAGTGTTGAAGCGAGCTGAGCCAATGTGCCGTGTTTTGCACAACTGCTTACAAGTGGGGTAGGACCAACAATGTTTACAAGTACTTATGTATACGTCGGCGCACAGTTCTTGAACAAGTGCTCTATCTCATCAAAACACACACTACTCGTATGATAAACCATGACAACTTATGTCTTACCATGCCATATTCATGAAAAAACTAGCGAGGATGCATCTGTTTCAGCAACATTTACGATGGTTCTCACATGATTCACGAGCACACAAAAGTAGCAACAGTTCCCATAGACGGATTCAAATAGAGTACTAGCCCCAGAGGGGTCGATAACAGGCAAGGTTCGGATAATTAGACACAATCCAAACTACTATTAAACACTAGTTGGGGCAACTATTTCATGCCTCGATCTAATTTGGGCTGGACACAAGACGGACCTTGCCATGAACATCATCGAGGACGTCCCGCAGCGGCTTAATCCTGTGAACCTTCATGAAGACAACCTTGTGGCCTTGCCACTGATAAACTTGTTTGTGGAGGCATGCCACGTCATCTTCCTGCGTAAGCTTGACAAGAACAGTAAGCCTCACAAATGAAGGACTAGCTTTGAACTTCTTGTGCTTCAGTACACCCTGGACAACAGGCCTGACAACAGTGAGGCTGGAATACAACTCTTTATTGGTATAACTGCAAATGGCTTCCAGGATCCAACAGCCTAAGAACTCTGTTTTCCCAGTGCGTATATTCAGGTCATCCGCCTCATAGCGAGTGGCATGTACAACCACACAATCCTTGTCTGCATCAGGGCTCTAATTGAAACAGAAACAAATTCTGAATTACTTTTCAGTATAAGAAACACAAGTTATTTAAACCACTATGTATAGCATGGCATCGAAGCTAATAAAATTTTCATTATTTATCACCACATACTTAGATGAAAAACCACAATCGAGATCGGCAATGAAGAAAATCACCTTGGGCAGCTCAGCCAGGGGGGCACATCCTCGAAGGGGGAAAACTACTCCTGTAGTGCCACGGGGGCTGTAACCTCAAATGGGGCCTTGACCATCTCAGTAGTGGCCGTGAGCATATCTGGGGTCAGCTCGATGGCTGCCTCCATCTTCTTGGAGCTCTCTATCTCGTGGGGATCAGCCTCCCGCGTCTGCTCCAATATCGGCAGATCTTTGCCTGGTTCTCCTTGGTCCATCATGAAACTAATGAATACTAGTAGACCACTGAAAATAAAACACAATCGCAATGACAATGAAACAAAAGAGAGAGTGAGGATCGGTTACTGCTTTGCAAAAGTTCTTTTTTTTTCTCTGAACAAAAATATACCAACATCACCGATCCGCTTACCTTCCGTTCGTTGGAAGAGAAGAACAGTGGAAGATGCGAGTGTTACCTTTCTTGAAGACGGTAAGGGAGAAGGGGATTCAGCGAAGAGTGAAATGATGGTTGCTTCGTCCGTCAAACTTAGACTGCGGGGAGGTGGGGTTTTGTAATACGACGGCTCATTACTGTCGCGCTACGACCGGGGTGACTCTCCGCCTACATACTGCCTTCTAATTTGGTGGATGGCATTTGGGCCCGCGCGCTTCATGGCCCGCATGTCGGTGAACAAAAGTATAACGACATTCAGTAGAGGGAGACGTTGCAATGACCTAGGAGGAGCCAGAAGCGGTAGAGTGTCTCCACTGTACTAGTAGTAATTGTTTTTCTGGGTAGCTGTAGAGTGTCTCCACTTTAATAGTAGTGATTGTTTCTCTGGGCCCAAGACAAAACAGCCCATCCACACTAGCAAATAGTAAAATCAATTCAAGAGCCCATATATTTACTGAATGAGAGGCGCTACCCACACCCAGCACACCGCCCCCCAAAAAAACATGGGTGCTCTTCTTCCTCCTCGCTCCCACCCACCTCACGTCAGCTCGCTCCACTCGTACCCCCAAACTCGTCACCTCACTCATACAGAAAACCCCAGCTCCCCTTCTTCCTCACTACTACAGAAAAACCCCATCTCCCCTTCTTCTTCACTCGCACTACAACTAGGCTCGTCATTCATTACTCTGCTCAAATCCATGATCGTGATGTGACGCCCTCGAGGAAAATGGAGTCGGCTGACCCCAGCGCCAAGAAGATGAGGCTCCCGCCAGCGGCGATGCATGTTGTAGATCCCGCACCCGACAGCGTGGGGAGAAGCGGCGACCCCGCCCCCACCAGATCCCAGGAACCCGTAGAATCTCGGGTGGACCGCATCAGCGATCTCCCGGACCCCGTCCTTGGGGAGATCATCTCGCTTCTCCCCACCAAGGATTGCTGCCGCACCCAAGTCCTCTCAATTCGGTGGCGCCCTCTGTGGCGCGCCGTGCCCCTTAATGTCGACTGTCGTCAGCTATCTCTCTTCAAAGATTTTGAAATCTCCAGAGCCATCATCTCCTCCCATCAGGGCTCCGTTCAAAGCATCTGCATCCTTTCATGCTACCTAAGCAAGCATACCATGCCCTGCACGGTGGACGACTGGCTGAAATCCCCTGAATTCACAGAACTACAACTGCTTGAATTCTACTATTCCCCTGGAAATCACATACCACATACCGAACGCCATGAACTTGTGCCCTCAGCACCGATGTCCATCTCGTGGTTTTCCTCCTCTCTCCACACCGCCACCTTTGCGTTGTGCTACCTACCAGACAATCTGGTACTAAACCTTCGACTCCCATTTCTCAAGAAACTTTCACTTGTGCGGGTTCGTATATCGGAGGCCTCATTGCACAGCGTCATCCACTCCAGTTGCCCTGCCCTGGAGTGCTTGGTGCTTGTTTTCACAGTTAGAATCGGTTGTCTCCAAATAAAGTTGCCTAACCATGTAAGAGTTGGAATTTATTTTGACGGAAGGAAGCTCATCATCCATGATGGCCCTTCACTTCAAAGGTTGATCCTTGATTCTAGTTATTCACCGTTGCAAATAACCATCCTCTCTGCGCCTAAACTGGAGACCTTGGGTGTAATACATGATCTCTGTGCTCATTTCAATATGGTGTCTGGCTCCACAGTTCTTCAGGTACTTTATATTATCATCTACACTTGTAACCATAAGCTGCATTTTAAATTTCTGCGCGTAAGTTATATATCATCTTGGAGTACACATTTTGTACTAATATTATGTTCTAAGCTCAATGAAGAGTTTCTCCATGGATGGCCTATCAATGGTGCTGGATTCTGTCAAGATCTTATATATCCAAATGAATAGTTTTGATCTGAACAAGATTATTGGTTTGCTGCAATGCTTTCCATGTCTAGAGAAGTTGTATATAAAGGTGATAATTTCACGCACATTGGAAGCCCGCATATAGTGTACTAGAATTAACCATTCAGTTGTTCCTCTTTCGACACTCTCTTTTTAGACCTTAACTGTTTTCAATCTTCATGTCTATTTAGGCAACAGGACGGGGTAAGAAAGTTATAACCAATCGGTGGATACGTAAGCATCAGGATTTTCTCACTTCTCATGAGATTCGATTGAAGACAATAACGCTAGAACGATATGTAGCCAACCGTGCAAACACTAGATTTGTCACATTCTTCCTGCTGAATGCGAGGTACTATTGTCCATCAGGCTTAAGTTTATCAGCAGCATGGTTTTGACGGATCGGTATGTCGAAGAGCAAAAAAGGAGTTTCAGGTGGGCAAAAGAGCTTCTGAACGTAACGGGCTTCTATTTACAACATATTTGGTCATAATCCAGTAAATTTTACGACCCATGATGTTCATTCTAAGGACCTGACCAATCCATTTGACTGTGACTGCCGAAAACAGTGCTGGAGTTAGATGTTGTTGCCCTTTTCAACCTGGGCTTTTTGTAAACCTGATGAACAATTAACCCTCATGCTTTTGTACAGTTTGTAAGCTGGAGTTAGATGTTCCTGCCCTTTTCAGCTCGGCTGTGACTGTCATATTTCCTTAAGAACAAGGAAAATGGCTTGCCATTCGTTTAATTTGGAGTGAAATATTGTAACAAATCCCAACCAAGGGAAATAACATCACTCTCGCCGGCTGATTGAGCTCACTGTGCATTACAGAAGCCAAGTGATTAGCCCGCACAAGCACTCACAAACTTATTTCGAACTAGCACATCAAATGGGCTATAAATTTTCATAGGAAATGCTGCATGACCGTGACAGATTTGGATTCTGACATTTGGGACCCGCGAGGAAATAGCCTATCCAAGGTGGTGGCGACTTACTAGCCAGTGAAAAACGATTCTGCCTATCAGCCATTGGATTGACATCCAATATCTGTCGTGTATCTTCTATCTCTTGCCTTCTTCTTCCTCCAGCCGCCCAAACCAAACCACCCCGTCGGCTCCACCTGCTCCCGCCTCCCATGGCAGGCTGCGCCTCCGCCGCCCAACCGTACGTACCCGCCAACGTTGGCCAGTCCCTCCCTCTATTCCCCACACGTCCTGTTATTCTCCGGCGACGTCAGCCCCAACACGCACCCGCACCCGAACCAGTCAACCGTCGTACTCCCCTCTGCCTACGACTGGACCGGTGCATCTTCCACGGCTCCTGTTCGTTCCGTCCGAGGCCTTGCCATCGACCTCCTCCTTGCGGCCTTGGTTCGCTCGCCGTGCGCGGTGCACCGCCCTCTTGTGTTGTCAACGTCGTCAACAATCGAGAGGAACAAGGAGATAACTGTACGTGGAGAGGATGACAGTAGGGATCCACCAGCGTCATGGCAGTACGCAAGCAAGTGCCTCTAAATTACAAGCCCAAAAATATGGTTCCTCCTAATGGTTGGACATCTGGGGCTCACGCCAATGTCAACGTAGTCAATAAACGAGAGAATTACACTACGAGCGGCTGACACCAGGGACCCAGTAGGTTGCGCAGTTTTTTTTGAGGAACAAGCAGTTGTTATTTATACTAGTTTTAGCGACGGATCAGGGTAAAAACGGGGCTGTGCAGGGGCTGTGGCCCGTCTAGCCAGGGTTTTATTTATGTTTACCACATCATGAGCCCAGTTGTGTTTTTTTCTTGCTGAAAATGGCTAGCCCAGTTCTATTTTTTAAAAGAAATACCCAAACAAGGCCTACTTGCTTTATCGGCCCTGCTGGGCTGCAAATCTTTCAAGACGAGGAGAGTTTCATTCGGTTTGCCCAGAAATGGGCTGTACATTTTTAAAACACATCAAACCGGGAATTAGTTTCAAGTTTTTTTCATTACAAGATTTTAAATTCCATTGATTTTTATGCATGGACAATTATTTGGATATTATATTTATATAAATTATTTTTCAAAATATTTTGAATGTGAATCGATATTTCTGGATTAAAAACGGTTGACCGCACCGAAATATGCAAAATTTCGTATACTTTCTGATCGTGGACACAATATGGGGTGTAATGCTAACAAAAAGAAGATGCACTCCGAAAAATTCTTAAGATTTAGCAAATGGGTTGTACATTATTAGAAATAATGGCAGATGGGTTGTATGCTGTTTTCCACAGATTTGAGGCTGACTTGTGCGCCTACTACAGGTTGACGCGTATGCTTTCATAAAATAGGTTGATGCACATGCAACGCCCTGTCAACTTAGTCAACACACAAGAGCAGTGACTGTTGGATGTCCATCCAACGGCTGTCGTGCTTCTTCAATCTCTGCTCTTCATGCTCTAGCAGCTCAAACAAGCGCCAGTGGGACTGTCTGCTCCCTCCTCCCGCGGTCGGCTATGCTACCGCGTAGGCCTCATGGCCCCATCGTACTCCCATCGCTGGCCTAGCCATCCCTCTACTGACCCACACCTGCTGTTATTCTCTGGGGACGGCAGACGAACTAGTAAACCCTCGTACTCCTCCGCGTGGGAAACAACTACTGAGTATTCCCCAGCTCCATGTCGTTCCCTTCCTAGGCCTCGCTGTCGTCCACCGCCCTGGAGCTCTCAGCGCGGCCTGGTCAACGTGGTACTGTACGTGCAGAGGCTGACAGCTGGGTCCACGGCCCCACGAAAGGAAATGCCTCCTTATTATGCGCAAAATAATGATACATCCACCTGGCAGCTAGGACCCACAGGAAGGGCCTCTGTATTTTGCGAGAAAAACGTTCCCCCGCTGACAGGTCAGACCCACCAGCTATATCTTCGCATGCAAGGAAGTTCCTCCTTATTACACCCAAAAAAATGAATACCCCCTACTAGCTGGGACCCACCATATTGTTGGGCTGACTTGTGGGCCTACTAACTTGACGAGGATGGAGGGATTTGTCAACTTAGTCAATACTCCAGTGACCGTATGATGTCCATCCAACGGCCATAGTGCTTCTTCAACCTCTGGTCTTCTTGCTTCAGCCGCCCAAAGCAGCACCGGTCGTGCCACCTGCTCCTGCCTCCCGTGGCAGGCTGTGCTACCGCGGAGGCCTCACCGCCCCCATACTACTCCCACCACTGGCCAGGCCATCCCTCCACTCACCCACACCCCCTGTTATTCTGCGGCAACGGTAGCCTCAAACCGCAGCCGAACCAGTGAACCCTCGTACTCCTCTCTGCTTGGGCATCCACTGCCGCATCATCCTTGGCTCCACGTCGTCCCCTTCCTAGGCCTCGCCGTCGTCCACCACCGTGGTGCTCTCTGCGCGGCATGGTCAATGTGGTCAATGACTGACTTCCATCGAAAGAGTACTGTACATAGAGAGGCTGACAGCTGGGTCCATGACAGCCACAAGGAAGGGCCTCCTCATTACGCGGAAAATAATATTCATCCACCTGACAGCAGGCACCCACCGGACTGGCCACTAGTATTTCGCGAAAAAACATTTGCCCCTGACTGCTGGGACCCACCGGATGGGCCACCGTATTTCGTGAAAAAAAACGTTCCCCCCGCTGTCAGCTCGGACCCATCGGAAGTGCCTCCTTATTACGCACAAAAAAATGAATACTCCCCCCGCTAGCTGGGAACCACCTTGGTGGGAGGCTGACTTGTGGGCCTACTAAATTGACGGGGACGGAGGGCTTTGTCAACTTAGTCAATATGAACGATTCTAGCTCCTGTGACTGTACGATATCCATCCAACGGCCATAGTGCTTCTTCAACCTCTGGTCTTCATGCTCCAGCCGCCCAAACCAGCATCGGTCGTGCCGCATGCTCCTGCCTCCCGTGGCCGGTTGTGATGCCGTGGAGGCCTCACCACCCCCTACTACTCCCACCGCTGGCCAGGCTATCCCTCTACTCACCCATACCCCAGTTATTCTGCAGCGACGGCAGCCTCACACCGCAGCCGAACCAGTGAACCCTCGTACTCCTCTCCGTGCGGGCTTCCACTGCCATGTCTTCCCCGGCTCCGTGTTGTTCCTTTCCTAGGCCTCGCTGTCGTCCACCGCCCTGGTGCTCTCGGCACGGCGTGGTCAACATGGTCAAGGAACGACTTCCATCGGAAGAGTACTGTACATGGAGAGACTGACAGCTGGGTCCACGGCGGCCACAAGGAAGTGCCTCCTTATTACGCGCAAAATAGTTCTTCCTCCACCTGACAGCAGGGACCTACCAAATGGGCCACCGTATTTCACGAAAAAATGTTTCCCCCTGACAGCTGGGACCCACCAGCTACATCTTTGCACGCAAAGAAGTGTGTCCGGGCAAAAAAAAAACGATTCCCCCCCCTGACTGTTGGGACCCACCAACTACATCTTCGCACGCAAGGAAGTGCCTGACAGTCGGGACCCACCTGGTCGAAGCGTACGTAGCATTGTCATCCTGGTCGCGAACGTGTATGTACATATTGGTCGATGTAGAGGCGTGCACGTGTCTTAGTAGAGGCGCGCATGTGTCGTAGTAGAGGCGCGCACGTAGCATGTACACATACGTACGACGGCCAGGGTGCAAGAAAGAAAATACAGCCACGTACGTACATACGGGCGGGGTCTTGAATGCCTACTCGCGCATAAGTACGGCCAGGGCTCGTGTACATGGTTGGGTCGGAATGGACAAACAACATCATTGTCGTGTTCATGGGGAGCCAACCTGCTGGGTCGAAACGGAATGCGTCGTCGTGTTCATCGGGAGGGCTTGGATGGAACAGGCGATGGAAACAAGGCATGGCGTACCGTAGAACGGAGGAAACGGCCTTGTGTTCCACTGGCCACGTTCTAAACAGGATCTTGTTCATCGGGAGAGGTCTGGCGTACCGCAAAACGGAGGAAACGGACCTCCTATGGTTGAAACAGGGGTCCTGTTGATCGGAAGGGGTGTGGCGTATCGCAAAACAGACAAAACAGACTTGTCTTGGAGCGCTACTGTCAAAACAGGGGTCCTGTTCATCGGGAGGGGTGTGGCGTACCGCAAAACGAGACTCCACGGGATACTGTTCATCTCCATCGTCGACCTCCTCCAGCCTCACGGGCTACTGTTCATCCACCGTCGACCTCCTCCAGCATCCACCAACGACTGTTCATCCACGGGCTCCTGTTCATCCAGCCTCCACCGCGTGCTACTCCACTAGCTACTGTTCAACCACCCCTCTACAGGGGTCCTGTTCAACCACCCCTCCATGGACTACTGTTCATCCACCCCTCCATCGTCTACTATTCATCCAGCCCTCCACGGGGTCGTCCTGTTCATCCAGCCCTCCATGGGGTCCTGTTCATCCAGCCCCAACCGGCTCGATCCATCGGGGTCCTGTTCATCCAGAGGCAACACCACGGGGTCCTGTTCATCCACCCCCACCGCTCACTGTTCATCCAACCCCCCCTCCCCCCCTGCAACACTCATTGTCCATCCAAAGGTAGCATCGATCGGCTTCAGTTAGCAGCAGTAGCGAAGGAATCGCTCAATCCGATTCAGTTAACAGCCATCGATCGATCGCTCAGGTTCAGTAACGCATAACCTGCAGTGCAATCGCTCGGGTTCAGTTAGATCCCAACGCCTCGCTCGGGTTCAGTTAGAGCCAACGCCTCACACACACGCGCGTACGTGTATGAGAGAAATGCATCGCTCGGCCGCCGACCTCCCACTGTAACCGGGAACTTGCCGAAATTTTCCTTGCCCTCGCTTTTACCATGGTTTTTTCCGTCATGGATGGCCCAAAGAATGTCATGCAGTTGCGTCTCTGGCCCACCTAGGACGAAAAGCCCATTTTCTATCATGACTTTTTGTCATTGAAGTAGGTGCCCGCCACATCTACAATGATACCGGGTTTTGTCACAATTATCATCATAGAAGTGTCATAAGTGTGACAGGAAAAAATCGTTTGGCCCAAAATGTCACGGATGTGTCTTTTTTTGTAGTGCATGCCCGAAGCATATCTTCGAGTATTAATTTGGTTCACACGTTCAGTCTGCCCATCTGTCTGAGGATGATAAGCTGTGTTGTATTTTAGTGCGGTCCCCAAAGCTTGATGGAGACGTGACCAGAAAGCTGAGGTAAAAAGTGAACCTCTATCGGAAGTGACCATTCTTGGTACTCCATGCAGACTGACTATTCTGGACACATACAACTGTGTGAGCTGATCGGCTCGATAAGTGGTTCTGATGGGAATAAAATGAGCTACCTTGGTCAATGTGTCCACTATAACCCATACTGCATCGTTGCGTCGATGAGTCCTTGGTAATCCTATCATAAAATCCATATAAACGTCATCCCACTTCCATTGCGGAACAGGCAAGGGTTGGAGGAGTCCGGCGGGTTTCTGGTGTTCTGCCTTCACTTTGTTGTATATGTCGTAACAAGCCACGGAATAGGCGATGTCTTTCTTCATACCATCCCACCAGAATATGAAGGTCTTTGTACATTTTGGTACCTCTGAATTGAATGGAATACGAAGATTCATGTGCTTCCGTCAATACCTTCTTTCTTAAGTCTACTTGATTCGGTACACAAATCCTTCTGCGGAACCGTAGTGTACCTTGCTGATCCTTAGAAAAATCTTGTGTCTAGCCTTCCAACATACGCTTGATATGTTTTTGTAGCACTGGGTCGTCTGACTGGGCCTGGAGGATCTCATCCTCGAGGGTAGGAGTAACTTCATTCATGCTAGCAAGACCAGTATCAATAATGACCAGATTGAGCTGAGTGATCTCTTCTTGAAGTTTGGGAGGCAAAGACTCCATCATGGTATTCAGACTAGCAGGCTTGCGGTTGAGTGCATCAGCGACCACGTTGGCCTTACCCGGATGGTAATTAGTTCCAAGGTCATAATCCTTGACTAATTCGAGCCATCTTCGTTGGCGGAGGTTTAAGTCTGGCTGAGTAAATATATACTTGAGGCATCTGTGGTCGTTAAATATTTGACACCTTTTTCCAATGAGGTAATGTCTCCAAAATTTTAGGGCATGAACAACTGCGACCAATTCCAAATCATGAGTAGGGTAGTTCCCTTCATGGGGTCATAGCTGGCGAGATGAGTATGCTACAACCTTACCATCTTGCATGAGTACACATCCAATACCTTGCCTAGAGGCGTCGCATTACACATCAAAGCTACGGTAGATGTCCGGAAGAGTCAACACAGGTGTTGTTGTCAGTTTGGTTTTCAGCTCATTGAAACTTTTCTCACAGTACTCTGTCCATTCAAATTTCTTTTCTATCTTGAGAAGCTCTATCATTGGCTTGGCAATCTTAGAGAAACCTTCAATAAAACGACGGTAGTACCCGGCTAATCCAAGGAAACTCCGGATTTGGGATACTGTCGTGGGTGCCATCCAATCAAGCACATCCTTACTTGGATCCATGGCTATACCTTCTGCTGACAACACGTGCCCGAGGAATCCAACTTGCTTGAGCAAAAACTCGCATTTACTAAATTTGGCGTATAGCTGATGGTCATGGAGTCTTCGTAAGACAGCTCTGAGGTGTCCCATGTGCTCTTCTTCACCTTTTTAGTATATTAGGACGTCATCAATGAAGGCCACCACAAATTTATCCAGGAAATCCAAGAATACTTTGTTCATCATGTGCATGAATAAAGCACGGACATTGGTGAGACCGAAGGACATAACGGTATATTCATAAAGACCGTGTCGGGTAGTGAACGCGGTCTTAGGAATATATTCCTTTTTATCTTGAGTCGGTGGTATCCAGTCCTTCAATCAATTTTGGAGAATACTTTTGCCCCATTGAGTTGATAAAATAAATCATCAATCCTGGGTAGTGTATATTTGGTTTTAATAGTGACATCATTCAACTGACGGTAATGCACACACATACGGAGACTACCATCTTTCTTGTCCACAAATATTGCGGGTGATCCCCATGGAGAAGAGCTTGGATGGATATAGCCTTTCCGAAGCATATCATCAAGTTGTTTCTTTAACTCCACTAATTCTGACGAAGGCATCCGATTATACTTCTTGTATAACGGTGCGATCCCAGGCACAAGATAAATTGCAAACTCAAGCTCTCGGTCTAGCGGCATTCCTGGCAATTCTTCTGGGAATACATCACGAAATTCACTGACCACGGGAATTAATCCCAATTCTTCAGCCACATCGGTGAAGACTATTTATTTCTTCCGTATGCTTCTGTGGGCATAGAATTTTGTAGTCCGCCCTTCCTAACTTGTCAAGGTGACTTCTCTGGTCGCGCAGTTAATGCATACTTGGTATTGGGTTAACCAATTTATTCCGAAAATAATGTCCAACTTGGCAGACTCGATGACTATCAAGGAAGTTGGAAAACGGACTCCTTTGATATCAATTTCCAAATTACGGCAGACCAGATTGCTTCTGAGCAAAGATCTTTGGGATTGTACCAACATATTCTTTCTCAAAATCGAACCAGGAAATTTGTTTTGGGTAGCAAAACTCCGCGAAATAAAAGAGTGGGAAGCCCCAGAGTCAAATAAAATAATTGCAGGTACGTTATTAACAGGAAACACACCAATGATGACTTTGGGGTCCTCTTGGGCTTCATCTGCGGAGAGGTGATGAACTTGCCTTTTGATGGTCAAGATACGGTACGGCCCCATATGGTTGACTTGTGGCATGAATGGAGCCTTTGTCTTGCCGTTTTTGGGACACTGTCTTGCATAATGTCCGGTTTGTCCACAACTGAAATAGGAATTGTTGCGCTGACATTCTTCTCGCACCGGGCTGGTTACGACATTCTTGACTTGGGTAGTGGTCTTGTTAACATTCTGCTGCCAATTGGGCTTGTACTCTACTTGAGTGTGTTGCCAAGTACGAGCCTTCTGCACTGGCTGACCATCCTTCTTAGGCTCAAACTTGCGCTTGTGATCATTATTGGAAGTCTTGTTGTCATGTACAATCTTGTGCTCTCTTTCAGTGATGAGGGCCTTGTTTACCCGAGTTTGGAAGTCCGGAAAATCAAACATACTAAGAGTGCATCGGAGGTGCTGGTTCAGTCCCCAAGAAATCTGTCAATCTTTCTTTCTTCTGTGGCCACATCATAAAGGGAATATCGGGCCAAATGATTGAACTTATGTAGATATTCACTACCAGATAGGCTTCCTTTGGTGAGCGCAAGGAATTCACGCTGCTTGACCTTCATAATACCAGCAGGAATATGGTCTTTGCGGAAATGATCCTTGAATTTTGCCCAACTAATTTCTTCATCTGTAGGCCACATGGCTTTTGCATTATCCACCATATAGTAGGAGCTCCTTCGAGATAATGCGTAGCAAACAGAACCATGTCATCTTCTTCAGTACGAGCAATCTCAAGCTTTTTCTCAATAGTTCGTAACCAATCGTCTGCTTCGAAGGGATCAATAACTTGACTGAAACTGCGAGGCTTGGTTCTCTGAAAATCAGACAGTTTGGAGTGATGACCGTTCTGATGTCCATTTTGTCCAACCATAGCTTCTACACTTTTTAATAATTCAACTAGATTGTTATTCCTTCTTTCCTCAAACATGCGCAAAATTTGCTCGGTGGAGGGCGGATGTGGCGGTGGTGGATCTACGGCTCAGGGGAATGCCCTGCCTGTCGTGCTGAGCAGTGAATAGGGACATCCTCACAAGCGTGATTGCTGCTGCGTCCCCGCATCATCCTATTATTTTTTCCCAAGGTAACGCAACCGTGATGAGCAACATCCAAAATAGTGGGGGGAAAGCCAGCGACAAAACCCGAAAGAAACGAAAACGGAAAATCGCAGAGAAACACGACGAATAATAAAAAGTTCCAACATAATTATACATAGACTCATACATGTAAGATAAACACCAAGATAAGTTCGACTACTCCCATACATGAAATGGAACATCATGACTCGCACGACTACATCCGTACATCAACATGACAACTGCGTGTACTTGAACGCTCTAGCGCTTTGCTGGTCCTGCTGGGTCCTCTCCTGACGCAGACTCGGATCCTGAACTGATGACGTTAACCGAGACCTCTGGATTAAAGATAACACGACGACTCTACCTCGAGGGCTCTCACTTCAGGGCAGGTGCAGGCTGAGGCTGGAGCATCGGGGCTACGGGGGTAGCGAGAAGGGAAATGCACTCAGCAGGAGCACTAAGGGGAGTCACGGTCAAGGTGCCCGAGCTACTCGGAGGAGTAACCAGGGAAACAGGCGAGCTAGAACCGGGTGGAATATAAGGAGTGAATCCCATGGACGGTGGAGTGGGATAGGACCTAGCGGCTACTAAAGTAGTGCAAGCACGAGCCAGCTCGTGAATCATAAGGTAACTAGCAGTGATGTAGAGAGAAAGGTGGCTAGCAACGCTATCAGACTCTGGATTAATGATAGGGAAACGGACATGACCATTGTCGTGCAAGGATGGATAGTAGTGGAAACCTGGGCGGTTCCGCATCTGGACCTCGTTATAGCGCAGCTCGACGAGGACCTCAAATGCAGCAAACTGGACATCCTGAGAAGTGGTTGAAGCGAAACCGCTCCTGGAGGTACGAGTGTAAGAGCTGGAGGATGAACTACTGCATAGAGTAACCACGACGTGATACTCGTATACTGAGTCTGCTAGACGCTCCCGGTACGCCCGATACATCGGGTCGTCACCGTGAGGGTAGAGGCAGCGCCAAACATTTCAAAGAAGGTGTGGTGACGTGTACGGCAGCAACTCCAACTGGCACGGATACGACACTGGAGCCATCTACACTCACAGCCATTAGTTGGTTAGAAATAAAATAAAACGAGTGCATGCAATGCAACAATCAGCTACAAACACTACCGGCACTCAAATTCGACTCTAACTAACGTCTAGTTAACACGTCAGTAGTCTAGTGTGTCCTATAGTCAGCGTGGCTCTGATACCAAGCGTTGTGGCACCCCGGCTCAGAGCAACTGGTTTACCTTGCATTGCCAGCCCAGAGATCATGTCTTCTGGCAATAGACAACATCTTGGTACAGAAAACAACCGCTTTATTGATACTAGCGTAACATAGTTCGATATTACAACAAGTTGCGAGACCAAGCAACACACACAATGTGGCTGAAAAATATGTACATTATTTAGTGAACATAAAGGGGGCTCGATCATGACAACTACGCGACAGTGGAACGACGACGAAGCGGGACTCCATAGCACAAGGACACCGATGTGGACACGATCTAGACTCGGGCAGCACTATGATCCAACGAAACTTTCCTGAAATCTGGCACGACACGCCAGGTCAGTACATTGAATGTACTTGCAATCTCACAACAAGCATAAACATAATGACAGACAATATCATGATATTTATTCCAATTATCAACAATGCAAAACCATGCTAGGAATGTAGTGACATCATCTCGTGCCTCAAGTCCCTCGGACTTCTTTACCAAACGGGTTACCTCGTAACCAAATGGTGATCTTACTCGGATCACAAATGAAAGCAACACTTTGGTTTCCATCAACAAACGGAACCAACACTTTGGTCTCCGTCAACGTAAATGGAACCAACACTTTGATCTTGATAGTCAACATAGTTCCTCAACCATCATCTTTCCAACAGTGCCATGTGATTAACATTAGTGTGCATGATTATTCAAAATGTTGATCCATGGTGTGACCTACTTCCGAGTTGTGTCCGTAACCGAGGACGCGTCGATAGATTAAATACACTCTACAGAGGTAGCGCCGTTAATTACCCACACCACGGAATCCATGGCCTCGCACTCCCATTCGGGTGGACCAACGGCATTCCGATGGAACCCTCCCATTTCCATGACACTCTCCCGGTCACTCTGACTTACTCCCGACTGGGCTAAGTCCTGGGTGGCCCCGTGCCTACGAAAGGCATCAACGGCCACCGCCGCGACAAAACATAAACGGTCCAAAACGGGGACAAGGTACCATAACAACAAACGGGCACACAAGGTTATGTCTACTTACCGGGCCAGGGTAACGCACGCCCATAACCTTCCCTCGTGGAGGCACCGACCAGAGGCATGATAACGGAACGAATAAAGACCTTCCCATAAAGGCAAATGTGGTTGCACTTGGAAAAACTTGATTCAGTGGCACCATGACCCGATCAACATATGTTCAACTTGAGTTATTATCAGGTTTAACTCAAAGTAAAAATAACTGGTGTCATGATATGCCATGAAAAATGCAACCTTACATTATGCATCACATATTATCGAAAATAAATGGATCAACCGCATAAAGTATTTCACTAACCATAATCATCAGCAAACTCATAACACTTCTCCGATTATTATAATTCAACAAACTTAACCATGATATTAACTTAAAATAATTCATTTTCTTACTAAAGAAAATATTAACCAAACTAGTCTTTTTCATAGTCATTTTATTTCTACATAACCAAATATTACTTCTACTTCCTTAAACTAACTTAGTTAGTCCCAAACTACTGTAAACTAAACATGCCAAGCAAAAGAAGCATTCAAGAGAAATAAATATTTACTTAAGTGATTTAAATGCATGAACTAAATCAATATTCAAGTTGGAAAAAATTACAAATATTGAGATGGCACAATGAAAATGTTGTTGTGGCTTGCTTAGTGCAGATGAGGTTCACACTCCTCCTAGTGATCCTCAAGACAAGCTTCACCTTCTGAAAATAATTAAGAAAAGAGAAAGAAAATATCAAGAAACACTCTGAAAATCACTAGAAAATCTAGACAGCAGAGAAAAATCTCATTTTTGGCGAGCTGCTAGATCTTTTCATTAAGAACATAATACAAAAATAATCATTTCATTTGGACTTAAGATTAAAAAGTTGTGGCTGTTTGAAGTTCTCTGGATAATTTAAATTAAATTTAAATAAGACAGAAACCAGGGGTGAACCGCGGGGATCGCCGGCGAGCTCGAGCTCGGGGACGGCCTCCCGAGGCCTGCCCGGCCGGGCTATGACTTTCTACTGCATTGTGGAGTGTGTAGGAGGAGATGGTGATGCTCGAGGAGGATGGGGGCTGTATTTATAGGTGAGCAAGGAGAGGGGATTGGGCTCCACCGGAGGGCTTCTGGACACGGTGCCCGGTGACGAACGGTGTCAGTAAGAGGGGGAGAAGGTGACGCAGCTCACGCGAGCACTGTGGGCAGGCAGAGACAAACACACGAGCGGGGGTGGCGATGAACACAGTGGCGCGACGCACTGCTGGGTTGGCTGGGTCGCGCCCGTGCTTGCTGCAGCGAGCTCCGACATCGGCGAGCACCGGCAAGGAGTTAAGGGCATCAGTACAGCGATGGTGGCAAGGTTTGGCAAGTTGCGGCAATCGGGAAAGCGAGCACACGCTGAACAGAGCATGCGGCGGCATCGAGAGCGCGTCGACTAGCACATTGGCATCATGCACATGCATGGTCACCATGCAATCTCTGGCATAGAGCCACAGCTTGCCATAAATTCATATCTGGCATGTAGTCCTTAGTTGTTTGGGTCGTTGCAATGCTTTGAGTCGAGCCCAGGGGCTGTTGGTGCATGGTTTACTTCATGGTAAGTTTCTGGTCAGTAACTTGTGGAGTTAACTGTGAGTGATCCTGTAAGAGTTGAGGGCTGAGCTTTGGGGTTTAGTAATCACTTAGGAAGGTAATGATGCTCAAGAAAAATCAGACTCGTTGGATCAAGGAAAATGATACTTGCTGTAGAAACTGACTTTTCTGACCAGAATAGAAAAGATTTTCTGTAGCAAAAATATTCGAAAAAGTGATGCAATATTTTTGCACAGGAAGGTGCCCTAGGGTTCAAAGGATATTTTGGAAGTTTCTCAGATTTTTGTGGGCAAAGAAAATGGGGGTTGCTTTGGAGCATATGTTGCTGATTAGGGTTTTAGAAGAGAAAATGAATATTTTTCATTTAATAAAAATATTCCTAGGATTATTTTGGGATTAATTAGAGAAGAAATGATGGCTTGGGGGAGAGGTGAGCCACTTGGGTGAAAATAAAGGGTATGCCCAAGGGTTTAAGTCCAACTGAAATGATTCAAACCCCAAATTCAAATAAAAAGCAAACAAAAACCAGAAAAAGATGAGGGGGCAAAAACCAGGCTGTCACAATAACGCGATATCACAAATGGTTTCGGAGACCCTACCCACACGTAGTAGCGCTGCAAATCGTTTGTGATCTGTTGTGTGTATCACCGACAGTTCCGCTATGATTGACGTATGCTTTCCAATGTGGATCGCACACACTCATTTGTTTGAACCGTGTGAGGAGCAATTGCCAGGTTAAAACAAAAATATCCCATTTTGAATCGGCATGCAAAAAGCAAATTCGCCACAATATTCAATTGAACAAATAAACAAAAATATCCCATTTTCAATCGGTATGTAATAAGCAAAATCGCCACAATACTTAATTAAACAAAAAAAATCCCATTTTGAACCGGCAAGCAAAAATGAAATTCGTCACAATATTCAGTTGAACAAATAGTGTCCGCAGGAAGAACATTCATCAGATTTTACAACAATTGCAATTGAACATATGGTAGCTAAATTCCAATGATTTGTCCACACATATATGCATTACATAATTAATCATAGTGTATGAAATACGAAGACCTCACCAGATGGAAAACAATGGATCCATGCGTATATGTTTGGCGGCTAACTCTTACTCAATGTTTCAGGAGAACGCATGCTGAAATCTTCATTATCACCAGTGGGATTGATGTAGTGATTCAGGAAGAAGTCGCTGACAAATCTCTGAACCATCAGCAATTCACCAGCCGGGAGCGGTTCAGGGGTCCTCGTTTCTAAGATGAGATGTAGTATCTTTAAGATCAAAATGTGCCATATGAGTGGAGTAGAAGATATTAATTAAGATAGACTTACTAGTACTAATTCGCGAGGATGGTCACAACTATCAGCAGATTTGCAGATGGAGATCATGTGTTTGCAAACATAGTATTCACAAAGGTTGGTCCCTGCTTCTTGCTGAGGACTCTGAAATTTTTTGTACAAAATTAGTCATGTATTTTTCCTGTTAGGAACAACCTAATCGGTGTTAGATGTATTATTTTTTTCTTTGGACAAATAGAAAGAAGTTTATTTAGAATCTTGAAAATTTGACTAGCGTAAGAAAAGGTATTTGCAGACTGTTGGATAAATTTTCCGAAAATAACAGATTTCGGTGTCTTACCGTACAAACGATCTTGTGCTGCAGAGGTAGTTCCTTCTTGAATAGGTTCCCTGGTTTAGTTTTCCACAATGCGAGCAAACTGCAAATGAAGGTGAATTTTGACAACATCAGTTATTGAACCAAATATGAATGCAAATTAATTTCAACATCATAGAATTCAATACCTATCCATGAATTGATGAAGGCGCGCCAGATCCTGAGCGTTTGTTGACTCTCCGAGAGAATTGATGTAGTAAATTGTGTTCTTGTTTGGAACAATGAATACCAATATCCAGTGATTGCTACATATTAAGAAAGCCATGAACTTACAACTATGTCGAAATCTAAAAGACAATCAGTGTATGTGTGGTTTTTTACTGCACTTACCTTTCATGATATGGCCAGAGAAATGATTCTGCATGGGACGTGTTTTCGAAGAGACGGACGACCGTGTTAACGGCCCAGTCCTGTAGGTCCTTACGATGTATTGTTGTGCCATTTGCTAATTCAGGATCTATGAAATGCACACTCTCCCTTTTTCTTCTCCGCGCCTTCAATCCCTTAGAGGAATAAAATGCAGTTAGTTGTTTATCATTTACAGCCTTGTATGGAGAAGTTGATCAGAGTTTGTTAAGTACTTACAAAATCAGGCATCTAACAAGAGTGGCATCGAGCTTGTCGAAGTTGAAGAAGAGATGTAAGTCCTCAAAACTCACATTGATGGAACCAGCATCATGTCGGAAATGATCTCTGTTGTAGTGGACTAGCAAAACATGATGACCTGCTGACATTTGATCCATGAAATATTCATGTAACTCATGGCAACTAGAGCTGCACTCATCAGAGTATTCGCCAATAAGAAATGGCTGGCCATGGACGTAATTGCATGCTTCAAGTATGTCTGCTTTACTTTTAGCAAGCAACAAATCTACTTCATC
Source organism: Triticum dicoccoides (assembly GCF_002162155.2). Lineage (NCBI taxonomy): Eukaryota > Viridiplantae > Streptophyta > Magnoliopsida > Poales > Poaceae > Triticum > Triticum dicoccoides. The sequence goes on from NC_041383.1 coordinate 256,220,075, forward strand.
ATCCATGCCGTCAGAAATAATATTACTCCTGATTCAAACAACCTGCTGTTAATTTGGTTATAGGCGATGAGTGCTTTAAGTAAGAGGCAATCGTTATCTTTCCTCTTCACTCTCCCGCCGCGCTTCCTCGTGGGTGTAGCCTTTTTGGCCACTTCCTTATTGGTATTTGAAGCATTTCTGGCAGAACGTCTGGTTGGTTGCAAGGTAGACTGCCGAGTGGGTGGTGAAGCTTCGACGGACTGCTTAGTAGACGGTTTATCTATGATGGACCGCTGACCATGCGGTGCTGCTATGACAGACTGCTGTGCTGTAGGAGCAGAGGCATCAGACTACTGACCATACGTTGAAGCTATGTCGGGTTTCTGCATAGGTGGTGCCAACTTGTTGGTGTGCTGAGGAGGTCATGCCAATGTGTTGGTTTGCTAAGCAGGAAGTGTTGACGTATTGGTATGCTGATCACACGACTGTGGACCGATGGACTGATGAGCAGTTGCTTCTGGACCTATAGACTGCTTAGCATGCGGTTCTGAAGCATCAGACTGCTTAGCAGTCCATTCCACCAGGTTGGTCTATTGAGCATGTGCTGCAGCTGGGTCTCCCCCCCGCTGCTTCAGCAGCCAGCATCTGAACCGGTGGTGTGTCTTCAGCAGTTGTAGGCCTTGCCACTGGCTTCTTTGGGGCGGAGGATGACATGGCCTGTACGCCACAAAGTCGGGCCGGCTGGTCACAGGTTGATGCATCAGCCGTCGGATTATGAGTATTAGGTTCTTTTGGGGAAGCATGCGAGAGCTTTTGTGGCAAGGAGAGTGTCACCAGTTGAGGGGCGACATTGGTTGCTCTTGGCGGGGCTTCAGGGATCTCATCGATGAACTCTATTTCCTTTCGTGGCCACTGGATGTGATGTAACAGTGTTTCTCCCAAGGTCCTTTGCTCATCGAAGTCTCCTAGGACATTCTTCAGGGAAAATTCATTGAATCCAGGCTTTACTTCAGTCACGTAGCACTTCACACAGCCTGGCTTCGATGGCACATTGTCCAACAAGAGGCTATCTTCCAAGAAGGGTGGGCAAACCCAGGCTGTTGCACATTTTAATGTACCTTCATAATGTGTAAGCACGCCCTTCAGTCTGTCTTTCATTCTAGATAGATCAGATATAGCATCATCACGAGCAACTGCAGTCTCAGTGTAGCTGGGGTCACCTGATGCATAGCTACTCTTGTGCAGTGTTGTCCCGCAATAAGCAGCATCCTCCATGCCCGCCTCCCCTCCCATCTGCTGGCTATCTATCAGTGTTAGAGTCTTCTGCATCATCATTGACTCCTCAATATCCTTTTGAACAGTGGGATACATGTCCTTCCTCAACCTTTCATACAATGCATTCTACTTCATTTCACTCCTCGCTTTTTTCATGCTGCGCCTCTCTTCTTTGTTGAGTGTGAAAGCCGTCATGTGCAGGACATTAACACTTATACCCCTTGCACGGCCTAGGGGCTCTCTTGCTTCCAGAGCAATGGACAGAATGTCACATGGCCTTGAGTTCTTGTAGAACCTTCCAGGGATCTTGGAAGCCTCTAACATCACTTGATACAGTTCTTCGTCATGTGAGTTTTTAAAGTAATAAGTTCCTTCATCACTCCTCCTTGCACATGCCCGCAATTAGTCTCTGGCGCGTTGGCCCCTGATTTCACAAAAGGCCGGATTCCCACCTGCCGCTACTGCTTATTTGTTCTCCTGGTCCCATATCGGTTTCGTGCCACATTATCCTGCCACACCCATACGATGGGGTGTATGTTCTTCTTCTGAATTTCCGATTGCTTGAAACTCTTCTCAGCAAACTCTTTAGTTGCCCTGACCCTTTTGAATTCTCCCCAGTCTACCTTTGTAATTTTGGGGTATGCGGGGATTGGGTCCTTGCCTTCACTCAAGTACTTTTTTACAGCATGTGCTTCTAGTTTCACCAAGCATCCCTAGCCTTCTTCAGTGCAGCTTGTTCCACCTGCATTCTCCACTGCTCTAGAACGTTGAAGTGATCCATGATCTCCAAGACTATCCGTTGCCGTGTTTCTGTGTCAGCCTTCCGAAACCCCTACAGATTAATGTTGAGCCTTGCCCTGCCAACAAATCCACACACACTCCCAAACCATGTGTGTGCTTTATCTAGTTTAGTTGGAGCCCAAGACTTTAAATCAATCTCGGTTACTTCATATACACCTTTAGGCTGGTGTGTGGGCTTCCTTCGAGTGTTCCTCCGTGTCCTGACCGGAAGCCTAATTGCTGCAGCTCTATCCCGTTCAAGATTACTTGATCCCTCACCATCTGCCGAAGACCTAGGGTTGTCGGAATCAGATGAAGATACATCACCTGAAGCATGAGTGATGTCGCTGCGAAACTCAGGAAAAGAGGATAAGCATAAAACTAACAACATGGTATCAAGCTTTCTAAACATGTCATACAATAATTTAAAAAATGTACGGCTAATTTGTTAAGTTTTTGTGACTTGGGCGCCCATGATCTATAAATAGGCAGTAACTTATTGTAACAAATACAACTTATATGTACTAGTTAGGAAGGTAGATAATGAACATATACACGCTCTTTGTTATTTTATAGCCAATTTGGGAACATACGAAATGAAATAGGAAGAGGATTGCAAGGAAATATGCCTCACCGTGATGGAGAGCAGTAACTAACATGTTTCTTAATGCAAACCCGGCCGGACCATAGGAGAGGCGAGGGTTACAACATCGATATGCTTGCGGGTTGTTCGTGGGCAAACGAAGACGGCGAGGTGCGGGCAGCCACGTGTTGGGAACGGTGGTGGAGGTAGGCTCAACACTGAAGAGTGGGCACACGGCCGGGGTGAGCACACCGGCGCCGGAGAGGGTTCTGCTATTGATTTGGGGGAGGGGGGGCTAGAGATGGAGATTGGGTGGACTATTTGAGTGAAACGCGGGCGTGCGGTGGGGGGTGTTGGCGGCCTAGGTGAAAAGGGTGAAAAATATTCTCGGTCGCCACGCGGACAGGCCTATACAAATGGTAGCCTCTAAGCGCTCGTGTCAACAAAGAGAATAATTTCGTTTGAAATGAAGACGTACTAATTTTGAAATGAAGACGTGAGTTCATCGATTCGCCTCTAAATTTTTCCCACGTTAAGCAATCACTATTATACCACGGGTTTGATTTGCTGGCGCATTTCAGGTCTCATGTGCTATATGTAAGACATTTTTTGGCATTTACCATGCATTTTGGCATATAAATCAATTCCTAGCCAGACTGCATTTCCTGTCGAAATGGATGAGGATTGTTGTTCGATCTGGGAGCATCCAACGATGCAGACGTACAATCCGTGGGGTTTGGGTTTTGGCCAATCAGAATGCATGACTCATATTGCGTGCACAACAAAGGGGGGTCATCAGCCACGGTTTGATAGGCACACGGCTTTCGTGAGTGAACCGTGTGCTATTTGAAAACATTTACATGAACTAACAACATATTTTCGTTTGAATGAAAACAAGAGTTCATGGTTTCGCCTCCAATTTGTTTTCCATGGTAAGAAATCACCATTGTACCCTATGGTTCGATTTTCTCGTGCATTTGATGTATCGTTTGCTATATTTGAGTCCTTTGCTATAGTCGCAACTACACATGGGTGCTAGCTAGCTAGCAAGATCATTTGTGTGTCGCTTTGGGAGTTTTCATTCATTTTTCAAGAAACGGGAAAAAATTCAAACAGTTCGCCAGCAGGGTGTGGCCAGAGGTGTATGCCTTATTGGTATTCTAATTACAGAAAATGCATATAGAGTACGAAAATAACGAAAATCAGTGTGTCACCATGCCGTGTTCTCAGGATCACATGGAATTCTTTTGGTAAAGATGGCACGAGTTTTGATGCTCATACCTTCCAAATCGGAGCATCTCAGAAAAAGGATCATAGTTTCCAAAAGGAGACACGGCACTTTTGACTCCAATGGTCAATGACTACATCGTTCCGCTTTGAATTATTTTGACGGTAAACAATCACATATATACCCTAGGTTTGATTTTCTGGCCCATTTCAGGATTCATTGCTACATTCAGGTCATTGTTTTGCACTTACCTTGCATTTAGTGCATATAATTAAATTCAAAACCATTCTACAACTACATATCGGGTGTTAGTTAGCAAAGAAGGTGTACAAATCATTTGTGTGCCGCTTTGCGAGTTTCCATCCATTGTCTGAGAAACGGGGAGAAGTTACAAACATTTCGGCCGCGAGGTGCGGCCACCGGCGTAGGCCTAGTTGGTATTTTAATTACTGTGAATTCATATGGAGTCCAGACTTCATCAAAATTGGTCTGTGCCCGTGGCGTGCTCTCACGATCCCAGGGAAAATTTCTGATAATGTTTGGCACAGATTTTGATGATCGCTCCTTCCAAACCGGAGAATCTCACAAGAAGGACCATGGTTTCCAATAAGAGACATGTCAATTCAAGCTCCAGTGGTCGGTGACTTCATCATTTGGCCTCATAAAAATTGCCACGATACGCATTCACCATTATACCACGGGTTTGATTTTCTAACACATTTCAGGAAACGTTTGCTATATTTAAGGCATATTTTGAATTTAACATGCAATTTGTGGATAGAAATGAAATCACAACCGGAACTTCATGTGCTGTTGAAAGGGATGAGGATCGTCGTTCGATCAAGGAGAATCCAACGATGTAGACGTACGATCCGTGGGGTTTGGGTTCTGGCCAATCAGAACACAAGACTCAGATCACGCGTGTGGAAGAGGGGGGCATCGGCCACGGTTTAGTAGACACACGGCTTTCGTGCGTGAACCGTGTGTTATTTGAAAAAAATGACATTAACTAACATCATATTTTTGTTTGAATGAAAACATGAGTTCATCGTTTCACCTTCAATTTTTTTCCACAGTAAGAAATCACAATTTTACCCTATGGTTCGATTTTCTGGTACATTTTATCAGGCGGCAGGCTTCGCAAGCAATCTCAATATGCAAAAAAAAAGATCTTGTTTGTATGTATGTATATATATAGTTGCAACTACACGTGCATGTTAGCAAGATCATTTGTGTGTCGCTTTGTGAGTTTTCATTCATTGCGCGAGAAACGGGAAAAAACTTCAAACAGTTCGGCCGCAGGGTGCGGCCAGAGGCATTGGCCTTGTTGGTATTTTAATTTCAGGAAATGCATATAGAGTCTGGAAAATAATGAAAATCATTGTGTCGCTGTGTCGTGCTCTCACGATCGCATGGATTTTTTTGGTAAAGTTTGGCATAAGTTTTGTTGCTCGCACTTGCCATACCGGAGCATCTCACAAGAAGGATCATAGTTTCCAAAAGGAGACGCGGCATTTCGGACTACAAATTGTCAATTACTAGCTACATCGTTCCGGCCCATTTCAGGTCGTCTGCTATGTTTAAGTCATTCTTTGCACTTACCTTGCATTTTAGTGCATAATAAAGTCAAAAACCCTACTACAACTACATGTGGGTGTTTTAGTTAGGCTATACTTAGGCTACTCATAGTGGAGGGTGTCATATACTTGTATCATGCATATATATGATACTAGTGTATGATACTACCTTTAATTGTAGTGCATAGTATAATACATAGAGTATAGTATCATAGATCATATTTATTGCCATGCATGACAAAAATTAGCATCACATTTAACATGATATGGTATTTACCTATATGTTACTCTAACCCTCTCTATATTTAATTCTTTGCCACATCTTCATACTTGCTATTTCCGAGTGCATGATATCGACGGCTACGATACCACTACTATGGATGGTCTTATATAGTGGGGAGTAACATATACTATAGTATCATGCATATGATACTAGTGTATGATACTATGTACGTACCTTCATAGTGCATATATAATATCATAGAGTAGTATATATCATAAATGACCATATTTATGGCCATGCATGACACAAAGTAGTATTGCATTTATTATATATGTTACGGTATCTACCTATGTTACTTCTTCTTTGCCACATCATCATATTTGCTATTCCCGAGTGCATGATATCGGCTGAGGGAGTCCTGGATTAGGGGGTGTCCGGATAGCCGAACTATCACCTTCGGTCGGACTCCTGGACTATGAAGATACAAGATTGAAGACTTCGTCCCGTGTCCGGATGGAACTTTTCTTGGCGTGGAAGGCAAGCTTGGCGATACGGATATGTAGATCTCCTACCATTGTAACCGACTCTGTGTAACCCTAACCCTCTTCGGTGCTTATATAAACCCGAGGGTTTTAGTCTATAGGACGAACAACAATCATACCATAGGCTAGCTTCTAGGGTTTAGCCTCTCTGATCTCGTGGTAGATCTACTCTTGTACTACCCATATCATCAATATTAATCAAGCAGGAGTAGGGTTTTACCTCCATCGAGAGGTCCCGAACCTGGGTAAAAACATCGTGTCCCTTGTCTCCTGTTACCATCCGCCTAGACGCACAGTTCGGGACCCCCTACCCGAGATCCGCCGGTTTTGACACCGACATTGGTGCTTTAATTGAGAGTTCCTATGTGTCATCACTGTCAGGAAGGATGCCTCATCCTGTCTTTAAAGACGGCAATGTTGCTAAAAGAGCTTTGGCAATCAGCCAAACTCTCCGACTAGGCGGTTTCCTCATGACTGCCAGTTCGGCCACCGCGCCGACGATGACTTCTCGGGTCATCGAAAGCAATCTTCACGTTAACTCGGAACTCGCCGAGCAGTTAGATCTAATGGAGCTCTCTTCCTTAAAGGAGCTCTTGGATCGCATCGCCGCCCTGGGAGTCGCTACAGACTACGATCAGATTGGGCCTAAACCCGATCTAAGAGAGATCAACTCTCCCCAGGTTACCCACCATGTTGCTGTGGTTGGGGAACAGTACGGCGACCCTTCTTCTATTTTAAGGACTAGCTATGTCCGGATTCCCGATCCGTCCATGCCGGATTCCCGCGGAGGGGAGGATGTCACTCAAGCCCTGAACCTAAAGTCAGGTAGTGGGCTAGATTCATTGGACAACATCCAAGAACCCAAGCTTCCAAGTTCGGAAACTTCTTGGCCCCTGAGTCTTAGATTGGACGGGGTTCCGAATTTAATTCCACCCGCCCACCCAAACATAAGCGATCTATCCCAAATCCGGCAAGAACCCGCAGAAAGAGTACACCATTACTGGGCCAGATTCCTCCTGGTTATGAACAGGATAAAGGACTGCCGTGAGGAGGACGCGATTTCATTCTTCCGCAATAATTGCACGGACAAGGGAATCATCAATGCCGTAAGCCGTCGTGAAGTTACACGCTTCGCTGACTTGGCGTCCATAGTACGGAAGTACTATGCGATGGAAAGCGCCTGGAAAACCGAAATCAAATTTTGGGACAATGCGGCCCTGAATACAGCCCAGTTCGAAATAAAAGGGTGCATTATCGCCAGGCACCCGGGTTAAACACCAAAAAGCAAAAACCCTCTATAGGGCATGGAACCGTACTGGAAGGATGGCCCAATGGACCCTGCAAAATTCATAGTACAGAGGGTGCCACTCCAACTCATAGCCTTAGAGCATTTTGGATACTACGACAGGTGGCCAAAAGTGGCGAAGAGATTCTAACTCCAGAGCACCAGCCCAAGGATACCAGTATGGTATTAACAGTCTTCGAGACTTTTGCATCAAATAATATGCGGAAACGAACACTCCGCAGCCTTGCTGAAGTCTACCAAGTAGCAACCATAAACCCATGGAGTGACACGACTATTACCTTTAATGCCAGTGACGAACCTAAATTCCGAACAGCCCGAGCACCAGCCGCATTGGTCCTCAGTCCAATAGTGGACGGCTTTCGCCTTACCAAGGTAATCATGGGCGGTGGCAGCAGATTGAACCTCATTTACGAGTAAACCCTCCGAAAAATGGAAATAGACTAGAGCCGCACTGAGCGAAGCAGCACAACCTTTAGAGAAATAATCCCCAGTCGGGAAGCATGTTGTACAGGAAAAATCACACTGGATGTGGTGTTCGGCACGCGGATAATTACAGGTCCGAGGAGGTCACGTTCCAAGTGGCCCCGTTCAGCAGCAGATATTACGCTCTATTAGCGCGAGAGGCATTCACAATTTTTCAAGCTATACCCCATTACGGGTACATGAAGCTCAAAATGTCTGGGCTCAACGGAATCATCACTCTTGCTAGTGACGCGGACAAAGCACTCCGCGCCGAAAATAAGACAGCCGCACTGGCCCTTGAGGCGCTATCCAAAGCCCTAGCGGCCGAGGAACTTACTGCGCTGCGCTCCATGGTGAATAGGGATGACTTGATACTCGATAAGAGATTCAAGTCCACCTCCTTTAAACCAGCAGACAAAATAGTCAAATTCCAAGTCCATCCAACGGACCCTACAAAAACGGCCTCCATCGGGGCACAATTAAACCCTGATGTAGACGCCGCACTACGAGAATTCCTACGCGAAAATTGGGACATCTTCGCCTGGCACCCTTCAGACATGCCAGGAATCCCACGTCGGCTGGCCGAGCACAGACTAAACATCCTCAAAGGATTCAAGCCAGTCAAACAGGCTCTTCGGCGTTTCTCTGAACCCAAGAGACAGGCCATGGGAGAGGAGCTAGCCAAATTATTGGAGGCCGGATTCATCAGAGATATAAAACATCCGGACTGGCTAGCAAACCTGGTGATGGTACCAAAGAAGGACAAATCCTGGCACCTATGTGTCGACTTTAAGGACCTCAACAAGGCTTGCCCAAAGGATCCCTTCCCACTCCCCCACATCGATCAAATTATCGACGCTACCGCACGACACGATTCATTGTGTTTCCTCGACGCATACTCCGGCTACCACCAAATTAAGATGGCAGAGCCCGACCAGGCCGCAACAGCATTCATCACCCCATACGGCCCATTCTGCTTCAACACAATGCCCTTTGGCTCAAAAACGCCGGCGCAACATATCAGCGCATGATTCAGACATGTCTGGCAAACCAGATCGGCAAAACAGTGGAGGCATACGTAGACGATGTGGTCGTCAAAACCAAGCATGTCGACACTCTAGTAGACGATTTGAGGCTCACGTTTGACAATCTCCGAACATATGACATAAAGCTTAACCCGGAAAAATGTGTTTTCGTCGTACCAGCCAGAAAGCTCTTGGGCTCCATTGTATCCGGTAGAGGAATTGAAGCAAACCCAGCTAAGATCCGAGGTCTGTCGCAATTGGATATCCCAAAGGACCTCAAACAAATACAAAAAATTACGAGATGCATGGCAGCTTTAAGACGCTTTATCTCCCGTTTAGGAGAAAAGGCATTACCCCTTTATCGCCTCCTCCGACGCACCGAACACTTCGAGTGGACGGATGCCGCCACGGCCGGACTTGAAGAAATAAAAGCCATATTGGCAAAAAACCCGGTCCTGGCCGCGCCCAACATAGGCGAACCAATGCTATTATATACCATGGCAACTCATCAAGTTGTGAGCGTGGTGCTCGTTATCGAACGAGAAACGGATGGACACAAGTTCCTCCTTCAAAAACCAGTTTACTACGTGTCCACTGTCCTAACTCCATGCAAGTCACCATACCCGCATTATCAAAAGATAGCGTACGCGGTGTTCATGGCATCCCGGAAGCTCCGACACTACTTTCAAGAGTGTTCGATAATAGTAGCCTCCGAAGTACCTCTTAATGACATTATAAACAACCGCGACGTGACGGACCGGATTGCCCAATGGGCCATTGAGCTCCTCCCGTTCGACATAACCTATAAGCCACGGCGAGCTATTAAGTCACAAGTTTTGGCCGACTTCGTCGCCGAATGGACTCAAGCCGAACTCCCTAAAGAGTACGGCGCATATTCCAACTGGATCATGCACTTCGACGGCTCCAAAATGTTGGCTGGTCTGGGGGCTGGCGTCGTTCTGACGTCCCCAACCGGAGATAAGGTTCAATACGTACTCCAGATAATGTATACAGACTCCAACAACGCACTCGAATACGAGGCCCTTCTACATGGCCTCCGGATGGCAGTCTCCATGGGCATTCAACGCCTAGAGGTGCGCGGGGATTCGAACCTCGCGATATCCCAAATAAATGGAGACTTTGATGCCAAGGATCCAAAAATGGCAGCTAATCGCAACACCGTCCTAAAAATGTCAGCTCGGTTTGAGGGGCTCGAATTTCACCATATAGCCCGGGATAACAACCAGATAGCAGACGTATTGGCATGCATTGGCGCAAAGCGCGATGACGTCCCTCCCAACATCTTCCTAGAGAGGCTGTTCAAGCCATCCGTACTATGGGAGGGGGAATCCAGAAATAACAACCCGGACCCAACCGCACTGCCCGACTCCGAACATTCTAACACAATTGGCGGTTCTGCCAACGAAGTAACATCCTCAGCCCATGTAATAATGGAAGTCATTGCCCTGTGGATGGAACCATTCCTAGCCTACCTAACTAGGTAGGAACTTCTCGAGAACCAAAATGAGGCTCGTTGCATAGTGCGGCAATCTAAAGCCTATAAGGTCCATGAGGGAGAGCTTTACAAGAAAAGCACAACCGGAGTCCTTCAAAGGTGTATCTCCGAAGAGCAAGGGCGGAATCTCCTGGCTGAAATTCATGCCGGACTCGGCGGGCACCACGCCGCAGCCCGGGCCCTTGTACGCATGGCCTTTCGTACAAGATTTTATTGGCCGACGGCCCGGGCAGATGCTCAGGACTTAGTCCAATGATGCGTCGGCTGCCAGCTCTTTGCTAATCAAAGCCACATGCCACCGACCGCCCTCAAAACTATACGCATAACCTGGCCCTTCGCGGTCTGGGGGCTTGACATGGTTGGACCCCTTAAAGGAGGAACCCACAAGCAAAAATACCTACGGGTCATGGTGGATAAATTCACCAAATGGATAGAGGCCAAACCTGTTAAGACAGCCGAATCTGGACCGGTGATAGACTTCATATCAAGGGTCGTACACCGTTACGGCGTCCCCCATAGCATCATCACTGATAACGGTATGACCTTTATAGCCGACGAGGTCAAACTCTGCTGCAAAAACATGGGCATCAAGCTCGACTATGCTTCAGTCTGTCACCCTCAAACTAACGGTCAAGTCGAGCGAGCAAATGGTCTAATCTTGAGCGGCATCAAACCTAGATTAGTGCGGTCCCTCAAGGAATCTAACACGCACTAGGTAGAGGAGCTCGACTCCGTACTCTGGGGGCTGCGGACCACTCCGAATCGCACCACCGGATTTACACCATTCTTTATGGTATACGGCGCAGAGGCAGTTCTGCCCTGTGACATAATTCATGACTCACCTCGCGTGCGCATGTACGAAGAAAGAGAAGCCGAGCTCGATCGGCACAACAATTTGGACGCATTGGAGGAGGAGCGGGACGTGGCAAAAGCCCGTTCTGCATTTTATCAACAACAAGCTCGAAGATATCAAAGCAGAGAAGTACGGGCCAAAACTTACAACATTGGCGAGTTAGTTCTGCGCCTACTGGACAAGAAAAAGGACAAACTCAAGCCCAAATGGGAAGGTCCCTTTATCATCGACCAGGTCCTGACCGGTGGAGCGTACCGTTTGCGAGATGCATCGGATAACCGACTCGAGCCGAACCCATGGAACGCAGCCCGTCTCCGAAGATTCTACGCCTAGCGCCGGATTCTGAGTTCGTCTCCTTCCTCCGTTTATATTTTACATATTAGATATCTTTTGTTTCTCTCCTTCTCCCTCCTTTTCTATTACAGCCTTTGAAAGCTTGTTTGTGCATTGTTCGCACACACTTGAAGCGCTATCCGCGCTCATTATACCTGGGGGCTTCTTTAACAGAAGCTTATTTATACGGGCTTCATGCCCAACATATGTGTCACACTTCCGCATATACCTTTTATTCACCATTATATGCATCGATATGACTTAAGTTTTGGCCAAGCTGGGTTGCCTGGCTCCTGTGCTTACCCCTACGTTCCCGATTGTTCGGCTAGGTGGTAAAGGGAGCACCTCTGTGATTGTTACTGCCGGGTCAGCCGGATGTGTACCTCAAACTGGGTGAAGCCAAAAGCTAGCGTTCTTAAGGGAATATTCGGTCGATGAACTAAAAGACGATTTCTTACCTATTTATTCATCTGACCCCAGATGTTTTTCTGCTTTTTTCACAGTCCAGACATGCACTTTAGGGCATGCCTCCTAGGGAAAGGAAACCCTAACGGGACTATTCTCCCTGGAAGATGTTTCTTACTAACCATGTAATATAACATAACTAGTTGGGCACTTGTCTGATAAAGCACTAATGACCCCTACGCCTGGTCTCCACGCATGCCCCGGTTCTTATAGAACCGCGAGGGTATTCGGACACACTCCGGACTATTGGGTCCCGAGGTTGAAGCGAAAAGGTCCGCTATGACAAACGATCTACAATCCGGCTAGAAGGCATTTTACATGTCATCTTAAATTACATAGTCAATTCGACTGATTGTATTCCTCTTCAATGCCATCTAATAGGCTGTCTAGTTTACACTCCTGCTGGGAATACTTTGCGGCCAACTCTACTTGGTCGTACACTAAGCTCACAGGGATCTCCTTCCCATCGGGCCCCACAGGTCCGACCTCGGCCATGTGGTTTGGGTCAGCCTTCATGTACCGCGTCTTCACCATGTCCCGGGCCTCCCTGGAGCCTTGACGGCAGGCCGATATCTTCCATAATCGGAAGTGCCGCCGCACTCCCCGAAGGCTCTCTGCAAGCTCTCCAAGGCCTTCGGGCAGGGAGACAGATGGCCACAAGGCCTGGGCGACGCCTTTCATCACCTGCCGAACTCGTTCATGTAGTTGCAAGAGCTCGGGAAGAAGGTCACCCATAGAACCGGGCATTTCCTCTGCAGGACGGCTTGTGAGCATACCTACAGACATACCTCTGTTAGTCGACTTCCCCGCCGAACTCTTTTTCAAAGTTCGTTCAAGCACTTACTAAAAATGCCGCGTCGAAGCCGTCGATTCTCCTTAACGGAGTCACACAGCTGGGCACGAACATCTTTTAGTTCCTCACCCAGCTGGGTGTTGGCATCTTGGAGATTATTTTTCTCTTGCCTCACCCTTGTAAGCACGTTCTCGCCGGCCTTCAACCGGCGCATGAGCTATTGCTTGTCCGGATCTATCCCGGCGCCATCTACAATATTATTGTCAGACTTATACACACGTTGCACTTCAGAAATTACTTATCTTTTGAAGCATATATTACCAGAGGGGGTCTCTTTGGCTTCCCCCGCTGCGGCTAGTGCGGCCTCAAGTTGGGCTTTGCACTCCTTCAGCTCCTGGGACAATTGGGTATTCTTTTCTGTAAGATCCTGCACAATAAATGATCCTTAAATCAGTTATTCTAACTCTTTCAAGTCTCGGGGGCTATTGGCATATATAACTGTCAAATTTTCTCACCCATATGTCTTTCACATACTGCTCCGTGGCTCTGGCTAGACCATTTTGAGCGGCACGGAGGTGCACATCTCCCGAATTGAAGGCATCCAATGCCTCTATGGAGAAACATGCGTCACGAAGAACTGTCCGGCGACGCCTGTGATTCATGGCACTCTCCACCTCAAAATTGGTGGCAGATAACCTGTCGACATCCTCTGTCGGAGGAGCATCCGACGCACGCCTCGTGTTCGCCTCCGCTTCTGGACCTGGCTTTGGGCCTGGCGAGCGCAGGATTGATTGGCAACCTCTCCGGATACAGTCCGGCGAGCGCTCTTCTTCCTGAAAAAGCACGAGCATTAGTATGCCTCCCGGGAATAAAACCTGGGATCAAGATGACACGCCATACCATTGCACTGGTGTTTCAATCTGGACTGCACTTCTTTTCAGCCTGTTGGGCCTGGCTGTCCCTTGTTGACTAGCCGTCGCAGGCTCGACTTTCCGCCTCAAGGACTTCCCCTGCGAAACACCATTGGTATACGATGATAAAAAACAAGCACGGATGGGTCATTTTCAAAGTATTGGGACTTCGGTCTCAGTTACCTGCGAGGCTGGAAGTATTCCGAGGTAATCGGCCGTAATGGCGCCATTATCGATGCTCAGTTCGTGAAATACCCCATCGATCAGCTCTACCGATATGTCCGGATCCTCTTGGGAGGTTGGATCGAGGAACCGTTCCGGATCCTCAGGTTGTGGAGGCGGGCTGTTTATATCCTTTACGGCCCGGCGCAGTTCCTGCGCCGAAATCACAAAATAAGATACTCGACTACGGGAGTACGAATCGGATAGGCAAAAATAAATGTTCGCTTACCCAGTTTTAAATATGTACTAATTTATCAATAGTTGGCCCACCTTACATCCTCACAAAGTGTCTTGGGTCTCATGTTGCATCTGGCCACTAACCAAGAGCCCACTTCTCTTCTCTCTCCTCTTCTCTTTCCTCAAACTAAGCACATATATATTATTCTATTCCTTATAGCCTGCTTTTGTCACTCTATTGTACTTGCTCTAATGCATAGTATCATAGAGTAGTATCATGTAGTACTTTATTTATTGTCATGCATGACACATAGTAGCATAGCATTTATTATGATACGGTTTCATGATATTCTACTTAACCCTCTCTTTCTTCATTTAATTCTATGAAATCTCATTAAAATTGCCTAGTTGGCATGCATGATACTAGCTATGATATCCCCTTACTATCAGCCTAACAAATAAGGTGTACAGATCATTTTTGTGTCGCTTTCTGAGTTTTCATCCGTTTGTTCGAGAAGCGGGGAGAAGTTTCAAACATTTCGGCCGTGAGGTGCGGCCACTGGCGTAGGCCTAGTTGGTAATTTAACTACAGGAAATTCAGATGGAGTCCGGACATCCAAAATCGATGTGTGCCCGTGGCGTGCTCTCATGACTCCGTGGAAAAAAATTGGTAAAGTTTGGCACATGTTTTGATGACCGCTCCTTCCAAACCGGAGCATCTCACATGAAGGATCATGGTTTCCGAAAGGAGACGTGTCAATCCAAACTCCTGTGGCCGGTGACTTCATCGTTTGGCCTCATATAAATTTCCACGGTACGCAATCACCATTATACCACGGGTTTGATTTCTGGCCCATTTCAGGTATCGTTAGTTATATTTAAGACATTTTTTAGTTTAACTTGCATTTTGTGCATAAAAATAAAATTAACCGGAACTGCATGTGATGTCAAAAGGGATGAGGATCACCGTTCGATCTGGGAGCATCCAACTGTGTAGATGTACAATCCGTGGGGTTTGGGTTCTGGCCAATCCGAAAGCATGACTCAGATCGTGGGCGGGATTTGGTCGGCACACGGCTTTCATAAATGAACCTTGTGCTATTCACAAAGCGGATTGCATATTTTTGTTCACACATACTGTAGTGAGATCAATTGAATGTGCTACCTCTATGATATAATAATAATAGCAAAAAATAGTTCATATTCATTGCCTAAGCTGACAAAATATCAAGGTCAACATATTAACAGTTCTTACATCAACAGAAAAACTGGGCATAACTCACAAATTCAGTACACGTGATAGTTCTTAATTGAACGAATTAAGTTGCAGGGTAGGCATAAAGACTAGTCTTACGGCTTAATTCCCATGTACATGGGGGAACTGGGATCATTACGTTGACCCCGAATGAATTTGGGTTTTCTGATGATTTTATGCTTCTCCGTTACACAGGTGCGTGTTCCCTTGGCTGGCAACTCATGAAATCCATCGTACTCATCCTCATCGGCAACATCGTCGACACCCAGTACCCTTCTCTTCCCATGCATCACTACATGGCAGTTCTTATGCAAGGGGTCTTCCACAAAGAAAATCTAGGTAGCATCGCTCACATGCATAAATGGGTCCGCGTGATATGCCATTGTTGTCCTTTTAACACAGGTCTTCCTGTAATCATCATCCTTTACAAGACCAAGGGGGATCCATGCGAACCTGAATAATGCCACCTTAACTTTCACATAGTCAAACTCCCAAATCTCTTTGATAGTTCCATAATATACCCTTTTATCAGCATCATCTACAGTCATGCATTCTATTTGAACAGAGCTGTTCTGATATGAGGTCTTCTCATCATGTTCCTCGATGTAGAATGTGTATCCACTTATCTCATATGCTTGGTATGTCAACACCGTAGGTGATGGCTTTTGCGCCAACCACGTAGCAATGTCATCGATGCATCTTGTGCCAAACGATTCTTCAGCCATTCGGTGTAGTTCTTAGTGTGCTCCTTCATCTCCACATCTGATGAAGGCACCATTGGTAAGAAGCTTCGGCATATCTATGCCAAGTGTTCTTTGGCATAGCGCTAAGAACTGAGCTGCTAAGCAGTACCGTCAAATGGGCTTTCTTTGCCGATTCTCCGGGTGCAGCCATTTGCGTGCCAGCAAGGACGGGCTTACCTTTCAGCCTTCCCTCGTGGCGACAGAGGGGCAAACCTATAGGTCTTTGTTTCATGTATTCGGTGCAAAACTCAACCACCTCCTCCACGGTATAACCTTGTAGGATGCTTGCCTCTCGATGGTTTCGGTTCCGACAAAAGCGCTTCAGTATTCCCATGAACCGCTCGAAGGGATACATGTTGCGAAGAAACATAGGACCATAATACTTTATCTCGCCGACAAGGTGCATAGTCAGATGGACCATGACATCAAAGAATGACGGTGGGAAAAACATCTCTAGGTTGGACAATATTCTTGCTATATCATCTTGCATATGATCCAACTCTTCAGGATCTACAACTTGCTGCCATAGTTGGTTGAAGAAATCACAGAGCTCAATGAGTGTGTTTCTTATATCTTTGTCCATCAGATTCTTGCTGGCCACCGGGAGGATTTGTGTCAACATTATGTGGCAATCATGTGATTTCAAGTGTCCCAACTTCATTTTACCTGAGCTCACATCCACGAGACTTCTGATGTTTGCGAAGTAGGAAGAGGGTGTCTTATCTGACAACAAATAGGTGAATAACTGTGTTTCTTCTTTTGTACTGAAATTGTAAGTCTAGCGAGCTTTGATGAATTTGTCATCATCTTCTGCTTCACTCTTGCGTTTTCATTGACCAGCAAGCATAGCGAGCCGTGAACCGTCACCATCCTTTCTTTTACCTCTAATCTTGAGCAGAGTACCAAGGATGCTTTCACATACGTTCTTCTCTACGTGCAAGGCATTGATGCAGCGATGTACACGTAGAACCTCCTAGTAAAGTAATTTCTAGAACACCAATTTCTTCTTAAACACTTGACCCTTAGGTGTTTCTTTAACCGTCAAAGCGTTCTTCTTGCGAAGCACAACATTAATTTGTTTAGCCATGTTGTGGAGCACCTCCCCATCATAGGGTCTTGGGCCCACACCTACATCTGTCGTACCATCAAATTCAGCTTTCATTTTTCGGTATGGGTGATTTTTCCGTAAGAACCTACGATGACACAAGTACACGGTTTTGCGTGAGATGGGAAGAAATCTCAGGTTGTCCTATCCATGCATGTGACACACCCTACATCTCCCTTTGTTTTCTGCCTCGATGTGTTGCCTAATGCCGGCATATCTTGAATGGTGTGCACTAGCATTGCATGTAGATCGGAAATCTCATTTCTGTAAGCATCATAACATTTTACAGTAGGCGCATCTATCCACACTGTCAGCAGTTCTTCTACTAGTAGCTAAAAGTAAATGTCGATGTCATTTCCAGGTTGCTTCAGGCTTTGGATAATCATTGACATCATAATGTTTTTTCTTCATACACAACCAAGGAGCTAGGTTATATATGCACATAAGCACCAGCCATGTGATGTGATTGGTGCTCATATCGCCAAAAGGATTCATCCCGCCAGTACACTCCTGAGCCTTATACTTCAAGGATCCTTGGCAAAGTATTGAAACTTGTTGTCCATTAATTCCCACTGAGCCCCATATTTTGGGTGCCTTGTATACTTATCCACAGTTCGCTCATCATGATGCCACCGCAACCTCTTTGCCTCTCAAGGGTTTGCAAAAAAATGCCTCACCCTTGAAATTAAAGGCAAGTACAAAACAACCTTGAACGAGATTCATGTCTTGATCTTGTCATCCAATTTGTACTTATCCTTTGCTCTCATGCGCTTGTATCATGCATGCTTGCATGTGGGACATGCACGCAAATCTTTTTACTCACCACGGTACAATATACAATCATTCACACAAGCGTGTATCTTCTGTACTTCAAGTTCCAATGGGCAAACAATTTTCTTCGCTTCATTCATGCTTCTGGGGAGCACATTATCTTCCGGAAAAATTTCTTTGAAAAGACCTAACATCTCTGTAAAGCCCTTGTTTGATAGACCGTTTGCTGCTTTAAATCTGAGAAGCGCCAGGGTGGCACTCAACTTGGAATATTTCTTTTTGCAACCTGGATACAATTCTTTCTTGGAGTCTGCGTCAATGATTGGCAGATCCTTGTACCCAATCATATCCTTTTTTGGGACCATGAAATCTACAATCATAGCAGCAAAATCTAGCATATCAAGATCGTCGTCATCTGCGTCGACGTCTTTGTTTTCCAGTGGGCGTTTCGGCTTTCCTGTGTTCCATTTGTAGCATGACGCCTCTGTCGTGATGTTAGATTCAACATCCATGTGACACTGATCGGGGTTTGGCATCTCGCAACCGCCGGTCTCTTCATCCATGACCTCCTCTTCACCGTTCCTGGTCCAACGTGTATATCCATCCATGAATCCCCTAGAGACTAAGTGCCACTTGACATCTGCAACTTCATGTGACTATGTATTGGCACAATCTGTACATGGACATAGGATGTAATCTGCATCACCAATTCTCCTCTTTGTACCTTCAGCCAAATTCATGAACTCTGTCGCGCAACTGATTAATTATGTGGTTTTCTGATACTGCATCCATCGAGATCGCTCCATCCGGACCACACGAATGGTAATTAAAAACAGAACAACAACATTAATACACGGATTAACTGCTGCCCAAAGATGCATGCATAAATCACAAGGTTTTATTTTCATAATTATTGAGGGCGCTCCATATTGTTATCCAGACGTGCAATGACAAAAATGAATGGCCAGTCATTTTACACGCAGAGTACTAGTACAACACTACCCTTAGGAATTGAATACCTTAATTAAGCCACCCACAAAAAGAATACCTTAATTAATTAGCTGCGCAGCGACTTCCACCCAGCATAGAGAGAAGCGCGATGGAGCGGCACGCCAAGACAGCAGGGTCAAGGAGCAAGCTTAGTGCGGCTGCCGCCTGAAGTTTGACCTCCACAATCCCGCCATCGACCGCGATCGATGTGCTCGAATCATGACGCTGCCAACCTCGATGTTTGAGCTCCTCCTATCTCCTGCCGCAGACCGAAGATTGACCTCCTATGACGTTGCTGAGGCAGTCCTGGATTAGGGGGTCCTCGGGCAGCCGGACTATATACTTTGGCCGGACTGTTGGACTATGAAGATACAAGATTGAAGAGTTCGTCCCGTGTCCGGGTGGGACTCTCCTTTGCATGGAAGGCAAGCTTGGCAATTCGGATATGTAGATCTCCTTCTCTGTAACCGACTTTGTGTAACCCTAGCCCCCTCTGGTGTCTATATAAACCGGAGGGTTTAGTTTGTAGGACAACAACAATCATAATCATAGGCTAGCTTCTAGGGTTTAGCCTCTAAGATCTCGTGGTAGATCAATTCTTGTAATACTCATATCATCAAGATCAATCAAGCAGGAAGTAGGGTATCACCTCCATCGAGAGGGCCCGAACCTGGGTAAACATTATGTCCCTCGCCTCCTTTACTATTAGCCTTATACGCAAGTTCGGGACCCCCTACCCGAGATCCGTTAGTTTTGACACCGACATTGGTGCTTTCATTGAGAGTTCCACTGCACCGTCACGATAAGGCTTGATGGCTCCTTCAACCATCTACAACGATGCGATCCAGGGTGAGGTTTTCCTCCCCGGACAGATCTTCGTATTCGGTGGCTTCGTACTACGGGCCAACTCGCTTGGCCGTATGGAGCAGATTGATAGCTACGCCCCTGGCCATCAGGTCAGGTTTGGATGATTGAACTATACT
Source organism: Triticum dicoccoides (assembly GCF_002162155.2). NCBI lineage: Eukaryota > Viridiplantae > Streptophyta > Magnoliopsida > Poales > Poaceae > Triticum > Triticum dicoccoides. The sequence goes on from NC_041383.1 coordinate 256,240,172, forward strand.
GCCGACATTCACAGAGACTTGATCTTCGACGGATTCGAGCCCATGGCAGGTGCGCCGAACAGTCATGATGAGCATGACGTATATCTACCATCGGACGGCGTTCAGGAGATCACACCTACGGTTGCCCCGGCTCTTAATCCGGAGCAGATCATGCCATCCGAGGACGGGTGGATGGACCCCGCCACAGAGGCCACACACTTAGTGACGATAGAGCCGAACACAGACTTTGCCCCCAATGAGGACTGTGTCATCGGACCCTCGGACTCGTCTCCGGCCATAGGCTCCGAACCGCTCACATCCGTGCCTATCGAATCTGATTGGGCACCGATCACGGAGTTTACGTCCGCAGATATCTTTCAGCACTCACCCTTGGGTGACGTACTAAATTCATTGAAGTCTCTTTCCCTGTCAGGAGACTCTTGGCCGAACTATGTCCGGCTTGAGTGGGAAGCGGACGGTGAGGAGATTCGTTCCCCACCCACCACCCACTTGGTAGCCACTGTCGATGACTTAACCGACATGCTTGACTTTGACTCTGAAGACATCGACGGTATGGACGACGATGCTGGAGAGGAACAGGAACCACCGCCCATGGGGCGCTGGACAACCACCTCATCATATGATATATACATGGTGGATACACCCAAAGAAAACAACGGTGAGGAACGGAAGGATGCAACGGAGGATAATCCCCTCAAGAAGCAACCAAAGTGACGATGTAGGCGCCGCTCTAAATCCCACCACCGTAAAAACAGCGATAACAGCGCAAGAAGAAATAATACCCCGGTAGACTCCAAAGGAAATGACGACCCCATGGACCCAGCGATCGAGCAGGATGAGCCAGGGGACGGCGAACATAGTCCGGGGTCGCTGTCCGATTATATTGACGGCAGAGATAAAACTCATAAATCTGTCTCCGGAGAGGAGAATAGTCCGGGCGATGATGCACTCATCATCCCGGAAAAACACTTGGAACAAGAGAACCTCCATAGAAGGCTTATTGCCACCGCGAGGAGCTTGAAGAAGCAGAAGCAAAGGCTTAAGTCCGCGCAGGATACACTCAACCGCAGATGGAACAAAGTGCTTGATATTGAAGAAAAATACGTTGGTGATCGCCACACAAAGAGCTACCCAAAGCGCAAGCTGCTGCCCGAATTCGACGACGAGGCTATAGAGCCCATTCAGCTGAAAAATAAAATGGCCGATCAGCCGTACTGACCACCCCGTGGCCGCGACAGGGCGCCTAATGACGCCACACATAAGTCAGCGCACGATTTACGTGAGCACCTGGACAAAAAAGCCGGTATGGCCAGGTCCATCTATGGATTTAGGAAGCATGCTCCGGCACAGGATCATGCCGCCCAAACAACTATACTGACCAAATAACAGCTCGGAATCAAAACCGAACGCTACAACCGTCAGAAGAATGACATGACACACCCAAATACATGGGTGCCATGCACCCCCTGTGCTTCACCGATGAGGTGCTGGATCATGAATTTCTAGAGGGATTTAAACCCGTGAACATAGAGGCATACGACGGAATGACAGACCCTGGGGTATGGACTGAGGACTTTATCCTTCACATCCACATGGCTCGCGGAGATGATCTCCACGCCATCAAATACCTGCCCCTCAAGTTGAATGGACCAGCTCGACACTGGTTGAAAAGCCTACCTGAAAACTCAATTGGAAGTTGGTTAGAACTTGAGCATGCTTTTAGGGCTAATTTTCAAGGCACCTATGTCCGACCTCCAGATGCAGACGATTTAAGTCACATAATTCAACAACCCGGAGAGTCAGCCGAAAGCTTTGGAACAGATTTCTCACTAAGAAGAATCAAATCGTCGACTGCCCGGATGCCGAAGCCTTAGCGGCTTTCAAGCATAGTGTCCGAGACGAATGGCTCGCCTGAAAACTCGGCCAAGAAAAGCCGAGGACAATGGCAGCCCTAACAAGCCTTATGACTGACTTCTGCACGGGCGAGGACAGTTGGTTGGCCCATAGCGGCACCAGCGACCCAGGCACTTCCGAAACCAGGGATGGCAACGGGAAGCCGCTACGCAATAAAAATAAGCGTCGAAACAATGAAGACAACCCAGACAACATGGTGGTCAACGCCGGATTCAGGGGCTCTTGACCCGGTCAATGAAAAAAGCCATTTAAAGGCAGCAGAGATGGACCGTCCAGCCTAAACAAGATTCTAGACAAATTATGTCAGATTCATGGCACCCTCGAAAAACCTGCAAATCACACCAACAGAGAATGTTGGGTCTTCAAGCAGGCCGGCAAACTAAACATCGACCACAAGGGGAGGGAGACACCAAGTGAAGACGAGGATGAGCCTCGCCAGCCGAACATTGGGGGACAGAAAAAATTTCCACCAGAGGTCAAAACAGTGAACATGATTTACGTAACTCACATACCAAAGAGGAGACGCAAACGCGCACTCCGAGACATATACGCTGTAGAGCCCGTCGCCCCCAAGTTCAACCCTTGGTCAGCCTACAAGATCACTTTTGATCACAGGGATCATCCGACTAGTATCCGGCATGGAGGATCGGCTGCCTTGGTGCTCGACCCAATAATTGATGGATACCATCTCACCTGAGTCCTTATGGACGGCGCCAATAGTCTTAATCTGATATATCATGACACTGTCCGCAAAATGGGGACAGACCCGTCAAGAATCAGCTAAAGCAATACTACCTTTAAAGGAGTAATACCAGGCGTAGAGGCCCGCTGCACGGGCTTTCTAGTACTAGAGGTTGTATTTGGTTCTCCCGACAACTTCCGAAGCGGCTATCACGCACTACTCGGAAGAACGTCCTTTGCTCGTTTCAATGCAGTACCGCATTTCCCTTATCTTAAACTTAAGATACCCGGTCCCGCGGCGTCATCACAGTTTGTAGAAATACATAGTGTTCCTTATGTGCGGAAGAATATGTGGCGGCTCTAGTAGCCGAACACTGAACGGCCTCTCCAACCAAAATAAATGATCGGTTGTCAAGACCGCGGACACGGTTAGATGAGTCCGGGCGCACCACTAGTTGTAGCGGCCCAGATAAACCTGAGCTTGGGTCGATGGATATACCACCATAGGTGGTGCTAGGGGCTGCCCGCATGTAAAAAGGCCCATAATTCGGCTTGACCCTATTAATACAATAATAGATTGCATTTTCATGGTTCATTAAGAATAACCAACTTTTCGCATGAAGTCTTTCACCTGTGTTTTTCTTTTTTACAGGTGATCATCGTGCTACACCCTTCCAGGATATGGAACAACAGAGCCAAAGGCGCAGACGTACAGCAGGCCCTCGCTCAAAGGTTTCTTTTTAGATTCAGACCCTGTGTAAACCTTTTTTAATGTCTCTTGTTGCTTCACACCCTCCGGGCACTCAACACAACCGAGAGGGATGCTGGCGTTATTGGCATTTCATCACGCCAGACTAATGCACGTACCTGCAAATTCAGGGCTCATTATCGAGGGTGTTACTCAGCCCAGTATATGTTGTAAAGTCCGAATACCTTAGGGAGTGTTCGGCGTCGCAAGTTTGGCCTTATATGCATCAGCTCCGAATCATGTCTTTGGTCAATAGTTGGGTTTGCCCGGCTCTTGTGTTTTGCTACCTTACGTTCTGCTCTATCGGCTAAGGTGGCACCGGGAGAACTACTGCGATTGTGCCCTAGTTCATCTAGATGAGCACCTCAGTAGAGAAAGCTGAAAACTGACTTTCATGATAAAGCACGAGACTGGTCAACCACTCGATGACTCAGCGGAATATTTGCGATTCCTCGCATTAATGAAGGACCGGTTTCCCAGTCATGTACGTATGCGCATCGTATTCGGATGAAAGCGGAAGTACCAGGCGCTATATAGTAGCCCCACCGTCAAACTCCTATGGCTAAGTGAAAGTGTTAAAGCTATATAGTCTGATTGCCTTGTTCGTCGCGCTATCACCTCCTCAATGGACCAAGACGTTGGATCAAGTGCGATTATGCGCACCCCCGAATTACATGCGTGGGGGCTGAAGCCGACGTCTGCAAACTTTCAGGTTATATACATACATAAACGGCCGCACACGAGGCACTATAATACTTTCGGGCAAAAGTATAAACACAACCTTTATAATCAAAATCGCATTGTTTTTACAACTCAGATACATGTCACTCGAACATGGTACTCTTCGAGCATTGAGCCTCTATTAAACGGGCGCCTTCTAGGACTTCTACGAAATAGTGCTCGGGCGAGCCCTGGCCTCCGGCCGGACCCTGAGTTGCAATAGCGATGGCCATCATCCCTGCCCAATATGTCTTAACACGGGCAAGATCCATCCGTGCACCCTCTATGCATGCCGACCTCTTTCACTACAAAAAAAATACACTTCCATGATGATACGTGTTTGTCACAGTAGGTCGCGTTTTTTGTCATGCATGTACATCCATGACAAATTTATGACAGAATCAAGATAGTCATACCTGTGCTGTCGTAGAAGTGTTCCATGACATTACCAAAATTATCATCACGGAAGTGTCCACTTCCATGACGATAAATCGCGCGTCACAAAACTGCTTTCGTCAAGGGTGACCAACACGTGGCATCCACCATAACGGAACACCGTTAAGCTATCGGGTCGGGTTTTGGATCCGATAACCCGTTAACAGCCCTGATCAATGGGGATTTTCCACTTGTAAAATCATCATTGGCTGGAGCAAACACATGTCGGCTCACCGTTGGGACAGATATCCGCTCATTGGACCGAAGGCGCCTATGATACGGCGACACGTGGCACGGCCCAACAGAGGCCCATTCCTGTGAAAAGGCCGACCCGTTTGACTTGGTCAAAAGGTTGTGGGCCGGCCCACGGAAAGCCTGTTAACGGCCTGTTCGCATATAGCTCATTTACAGCCCGCTAACCCACGGCCCGTTACACCCTATCCGAATTAGGCCCAGTAGCGTCATCTGGGCCATGCAATAAGATTCAGCCCGTTTTAACTTCCGGCCCATGTGTGGCCCATGACTTCTTTCGGCCCATATGAGGACCTTTGTAACTCTTAGCCCATTAACGGCCCATGGTGAAACTGGCCCGTAATGAACAGTGTATCACTTTATACCCATTAACGGCCCCTTATTCCATTGAGCCATTACCAGCCCAAGTTATCTTTTGGCCTTCTCAGGGCCCATTGATTCTTGGGCTCATTTGCAGCATTCGGTTACATATGGCCCATTACTGTCATTTTCTGCTTGTGGGCCAAATTCAGCCCGTCGTTATAGTCGGCCCGCTTGCGGACCGTTAATACGTTGGGCCGTTTTCATGTCAAAAAAACCCGTTGGGCTGTTTTCATAGAGTTATCAAATACGGCCTATTAACGGCCCGTTATGGTCCACGAATAGTACGGCCCATGATTGGCGAAATGATGATACGCCCCGTCGAAGGCCCATGGATCCTACGGCCCGTATGAGGCCCAGGGATAGTACGGCCCGTAGAAGGCCCATGGACCCTACGGCCCGTAGAAGGCCCATTGATCCCTAAGGCACGTATAGAAGGCCGATGGATCCTACAGCCCATATAGAAGGCCAATGGTCCTACGGCCGAACGAAGGCCCATGGATCATACGGCCTGTAGGAGGCCCATGGTTACCACAGTCCGTGTGTTTCCATGATTATTTTGGCCTAGTTACCAAAAATAGGCTATTGTGGCCACTAGAAAAACACAGAAAAAGAACTGCAGTGACTACAAGCAAACAACTAAACAAGACAATAAGGAAATAAATAAGCAAGCAATTAAGGCTAGCCTATTACCGCTATTACACATATTACATCCACTGGGCATCAAAGTTCGCCACCAGTGCAAATATAGGGAACAAAGCGGCATATTACATACACTTGGCCGTCAAAATTGGCCACCAGTGCAAATAAACGCGATAGCAAAACAAGAGCATAACTGAAACAACTTCAGAAGAGCTCAAGAAACGTTATCCTGGGTATCCACCATGCTGGCAATAAGCTTAGCAAGCTGATTAGCTTTGTCCTGTTTGGTGCTAAAATCCTCCAACGCTTGCTGTTGCACCAGAAAGTATGCATCTGAATGCTCCAGGGACTTCCGCAGTCCTTCCGCTTCTTGTCGCAGCACAGCTGATCGATGTCTTTCAGCTTGTAGTTGAGACTCAAGAAATCAAACTGATTCAGACAGTGAGTTTGAATAGCTTGTGCATGCGGTAGTGGCCAGTAACTCGAACACTAAACCAAGACAGGAGTTTGGGGTTGTCTCACTGTCTTCAATATAGTCTTCCTTAGCTGTTTTATCAGCTTTGTTGGAGACCAACAAGGATGTGTCACTATCCTGAACCTTATCTGCATTACTTATTTACCATTGCTTAATAAGGCACTCTTCCCCAATATTCTGTCAGCATTCTAAAAGAAGAAACAAGCACACACATAACAAGTTTAGCATGTACTAGTATATGAAACTCATTTTGGTGAACCAGTTCATTAGTAAGGTGGACAAGATTAAACTACCAAGTCTTCTATTGCCAAGTACTAGTACATAATAAAAGCATCAAACAAACATATATCTATGTCCTATGGTCACTGCATTGTCTTGCCAAATCAAAATAGAGACACGGTTCAAATCATATCAGTTCAAGACAAAGCAACAGTGAAAGAATACAAAGCGTGGGAAACTACACGACATAACAAGATCTCAGATGGGTACCACGGGTCTACATGTACAACAACACTATTGGCTCTGTTTTGATGCTAGTAATGTGCATGATATGAAAGTCAACTGTATACACAATTGAAATTGAAATCAACAGAGCTATTGATAAGAGAAAACTGATACGTCTCCGGCGTATCTACTTTTCCAAACACTTTTGCCCTTGTTTTGGACTCTAACTTGTATGATTTGAATGGAACTAACCCGGACTGACGCTGTTTTTAGCAGAACTACCATGGTGTTGTTTTTTGTGCAGAAAATAAAAATTCTTGGAATGTCCTGAAACTCCACGGAACACCTTAGAAAAAATAAAGAAAAATCCTCACAAAAGATGAAGACCAGGGGGCCCACACCCTGCTCACGAGGGTGGGGGCGCCCCCCTGGGCGCGCCCCCTAACTCGTGGGCCCCCTGGTGGCCCTCCGACGCCAACTCCAACTCCATATATTGGCTTTCGGGGAGAAAAAAATCAGAGAGAAGAAATCATCACGTTTTACGATACGGTGCCGCCGCCAAGCCCTAATCTCTCTCGGGAGGGCTGATCTGGAGTCCGATCGGGGCTCCGGAGAGGGGGATTCGTTGTCGTCGTCATCATCAACCATCCCCCATCACCAATTTCATGATGCTCACCGCCGTGCGTGAGTAATTGCATCGTAGGCTTGCTGGACGGTGATGGGTTGGATGAGATTTATCATGTAATCGAGTTAGTTTTGTTAGGGTTTGATCCCTAGTATCCATTATGTTCTGAGATTGATGTTGCTATGACTTTGCTATGCTTAATGCTTGTCACTAGGGCCCGAGTGTCATGATTTCAGATCTGAACCTATTATGTATTCATGAATATATGTGTGTTCTAGATCCTATCTTGCAAGTCTATAGTCACCTACTATGTGTTATCATCCGGCAACCCCGAAGGGACAATAATTGGGACCACTCCCAGTGATGACCATAGTTTGAGGAGTTCATGTATTCACTATGTGCTAATGCTTTGTTCTGGTTCTCTATTAAAAGGAGGCCTTAATATCCCTTAGTTTCCAATAGGAACCCGCTGCCACGGGAGGGTAGGACAAAAGATGTCATGCAAGTTCTTTTCCATAAGCACGTATGACTATATACGCAATACATGCCTACATTACATTGATGAATTGGAGCTAGTTCTGTGTCACCCTATGTTATGACTGCTACATGATGAACCACACCCGGCGCAATTATCCATCGCTAATCCGGTGCCTACGAGTTTTCCATATACTGGTTTACACTTATTTACTTTTTCGTTGCTGCTGTTACAATCACTACAAAATACCAAAAACATTACTTTTACTCTCTTTACTTTTGTTACCGCTACCACCACTATCATATTACTTTCCTACTAAATACTTTGCTGCAGATACTAAGTTTCCAGGTGTGGTTGAATTGACAACTCAGCTGCTAATACTTGAGAATATTCTTTGGCTCCCCTTGTATCGAATCAATAAATTTGGGTTGAATACTCTACCCTCGAAAACTGTTGCGATCCCCTGTACTTGTGGGTTATCAAGACTATTTTCTGGCGCCGTTGCCGGGGAGCATAGCTCTATTCTTTGAGTCACTTGGGATTTATATCTGCTGGACAATATGAAGAACTTGAAAGATGATCGAACTACTATTTTACCCTCAACTACGAGGGGAGGTAAGGGACTACCATCTAGCCTTGCACTAGATTCTCCTTCTGTTATGAGTAAGTTTGAGACACCTAAACCTACCACTGCTATTGATTCTGATATGTCGCATGTTATTGATGATGCCACTTCTGCTATGCATGATACTTATGATGAAACTACTTCTATGCTCGATACTACTATGCCACTTGGTGAATATCGTGATGAGCAAATTGCTAGGTCTAGAGAAAGAGAAATTATTGAACCTGAACACGATGACGTTAGTGATGATGAACCTATGCCTGCTATTCCTGAGGGTTATCTTTTTGATGCATAATCTTCTGCAAGTATTTTTGCTTGCCAGGATAGACATGAACTTAAGAAGTTGCTAATTAAATGGAGTAAAGAATCTTTTAGAGGTAGAATGAAACCCGACCCTGCTTTTGCTACTTCACCTATTTGTGTTCCTGATCAGGACTATTATAATTTTTCTGTTGATCCCGATATAATTACTTTGGTTGAATCTGATCCTTTTTGTGGCTATGAATCTGAAACTGTTGTGGCGCATCTTACTAAGTAAAATGATATAGCTGCCCTGTTTACTAATAATGACAGATCGCGCTACCTTTATTTACTTAAGATATTTCCGTTCTCATTAAAGGGTGATGCTAAGATATGGTATAACTCTCTTGATCATGGTTGTGTGCAAAGTCCCCAAGATATGATTTATTACTTCTCTGCTAAATATTTCCCCGCTCATAAGAAACAAGCTGCTTTGCAGGAAATATACAATTTTGTGCAACTTGAAGAAGAGAGTCTCCCACAAGCTTGGGGGAGGCTTCTCAAGTTACTTAATGCTTTGCCTGATCATCCTCTTAAGAAACCTGAAATATTTGATATCTTTTATAATGGACTAATGTAACGCCCCGAGACCGACATTTCAGTTGCCCTTCCTTTTGTTTTAGTTATTGACGTGTGTTCATTATGTTTGTTGCATTATCATAATTGTTTTGCCTATTTCATTCATATATGTTATGCCATGACCTTGCTGAGTGCCTTGTCATTTTTCCTTCTTGCATCATGTTCATCTTATATTATATTGCATTGCACCATTCTTGCTTTGTTCTATGTTTCATGATATTGCATATGTCATTTTATTGCATTTGCATCATGAGAATCATGCCTTGGTTTGCATCTTGAAATCTTGTTATGTGATCTTCTGTGACCCCCCCCCCTTTCTTATTATCTCCACCTCACTCATGCAACATGCTCATACCAGCGACCATTCATCAAGTTCACCCAAGTTTCTATTCCATTCAAACTTCTCCTTTCTTCTTTATTACATTTATTTTCATGTGACATTTTCCCTGTCCAGAAAATGTTCCTTCTTTTCCTGCAAACCCTACACCTTGACGTTAACCTCTCTATCAATTTTCGGCTCTTTTGGACTTGATTTGGTTGGAATCAAAATTGCCTCAAGTTTGAATTTAGTTCAAACTTGCGATAATTTTCTTTCTCTCAAAATGCACAAACCAATTATTTCAATTACTACATAATTCAAGCATCGTGTGGATATTCTTATATCTCTCATACACCCCTCTCCTATCCCTCTGTGCATTTGCTCTTTTGTTTTTCTATTTCGAAGAAATAGAAAACAACAGCAGCAGGAGCAGCCCAGCGCAGCAGCAGCCCGGCCCAGCTTCAGCGCACCCGCAGCAGCCCTCCTAGCCTTCCAGATCCTTTTTCCACCAGAGACTCACGTACCCTTCTCTCTCACCCGTCCCACGTGGCCTATCTGGACCCACGCGTCAGTGGCTGATCTGTAGCACTCACCCACCTTTCTCCTACCTCTCCCCGCTCCTTTTCACGCACGCCATGGACACGGTGGCCGAGCCAGCCGCGCCCGCATCCCTATTTAACTCCTCTTGTCGTCCGAGCCCTCCTAGGGTTTCCCTCTTCCCCTCTCACCACCGCCACCTCTTTCCTTTCCCTTGCTTCTCCTTCTTCCTCAAGAGCCAGATAACAGAGAGCACCACCGAGAGCTTCGCTGTTGCCTGCGTGGTCGAAGGCCACCACAGTCGTCTCCGGCATGTCCGTCTTCTTCCTCGACGTCGACTACATCCGTTCAGACTTCTTCCCCGCCCTAGGTCGCCTCCACTACGTCTCCGTCGCCTTCGTCTTCTTCACGGACATCAAGTCCACCGGAGTTCCTCGCCTTCTCTCCGTTGATATTCTGCGTCCCCGGCCGCATCCTCATGTCAAAGGTATACTAGGTATACCCATATCCAACCCTGATTTTTTTTCCAACGCGATTAAATCGCCGGAGTCGTTGCTAGATCCATGCCATCTTCATGTTCTCGGTGCCCCGGCGAGTTCTGAATTTTTTTGCGTAGTTGCAGTAGTCGCCGTGGTTCCTCGCACTTCACTCCGCGACCTCGGCCATCTTCTTCCTCTACGTCGGCTACTTCCTCCTACGTCATGGATCGGACACCATCTCGCCTTCACGTCATCGGCAACTTCATCTCCCTCCTGTGCTTCCTCTTCCTTCACGGTCAGAATTTCGCCAAGGTTCAGAGCTCCCTCCCGTCGTCTCCGGCGTGTCTCCGTCGACCTCGTCATGTCATATGGTGAGCTGGGTAACGCCCCTTCCTATCTGTTCCTTCCTCTCGATGTTTGATCACCCGCATGCCTCGCCTGATCATCGCCATGCCGCGCGCCCGAGTCGAGCTTCTGCTCGACCTCGAGTTCCCTCGCACCCAAGCCGCTCGCTCCTGCGCTCACTGACCAAACCTGCACCCCCGCTGGTGGTCTGCTGCCCCTGCAGCCGTTGCCTTGCTTGCCGTCGTCGCCGGCAAGTTGCTGTGCGTTCATTGCGTTTCCAGGACCGAGCCTCTGCTTGTTCAAAAGAACTAAGCCCCCTCCTTATCACAAACGCTCAGTCAGGCCAGCTGGTCAGCGCTCTCCTCCCCTATGCAGGAGGTCGTGGGATCAAATCCCAGCCTGCCCCATTTTTGCTCTGTTTTCCTGTTATTTTGCACACTTGGCACTCACTCGGGCCAAATCCTCCTGGGCCGCTGCAGGTTGCTGCAATCCGGCCGGTGCATATGTTTTTTTACCAGTCTGTATTTTAGCATTTTTCCAACTAGTAAGAGTGCACGTGCAACGCACGTTTGGACAAAAACAGATGATTTGAAACATGACCAGACATAGGATAGATTTCTCAACAAAATTGAAATTTCACACAGTGCACAACACCTAATTCATGAATCATACAAATAATTATAACATCATTCTCCATGAATCAACATTCTTCCTGAAACAAATATCACACACCTTTGCATCAATTATATTATCTCAATGCACAATTTCTCAACACGTGGTGCGCAAACATTTACAATCTCCTGTAAATGAATAATAGGAGGTGAAGGACATGCCCTGGCGGGCCTTGGCCCATCTGGTCAGAAATATACAACCATTTGAAATTTTTATGTCATATTGTTACAGTATAATCCAGTCAGAAATTAGGATGACCTTGTTGGACAATGGACCATTTTAAAACTTCATCACCATCGTACACACACACATACAAGTATTGTTCAGTAAAGAACCATTTATGTATCAACTAAATTCAGTAAAGGACTATTACCCTGAGAAAATGAAGTGTTGTTCAGAAAAGAGAGAAGTGCCCATTATCACTTCAGTAAAGAACCTTCTACTGTTATCTGCTCTTGCTTCCCTTCGCATGTAAGGATGTAGTAGTTAGCATCAAAACCTTGCTTATCAAATTATACGGAGAACATATGCTGCAATGAACCATCGACTGGTCTAAAAACCAACATTGGCATCCAAACTGAGCCTAGCTCCCCATCTAAAACCAATCTTAAAGAACTAATAAAAAAATTGCAACATCAAGTGAATTTGGGCTGAAGTGAATTTGCCTTTGGTTGACCAATATTCTACGTCTTTTTGTTCAAATATTCTTCGTGTTTGGTTGACCATCCCATAGTATGATTTATGAAGCAGTCATTTTATAACACCATAATATCCCAAAGTAGCAGACATATTCTTTCCCTAAAAAAAAGTAGCAGGCATATTGTTAAGCTTGTGTACAAGCTTTGCAAAGAAATTTTATAACCCCTCTAGATTGTCTGAGCAGCAGTACTGATTTCAGATTCTGGTTGTATCTCAAACTGAAATCATAAGTTAAATACTTGCGACAACCTACCGAGAAAGTCTCAATCTCAATTATAATTGCTTCCAAATAAATTACTGTGATGGAACAGTAACTCGTAGATGGCAACCAGAATGAAATTGTATCAAACCAGACCAAATCTTGCTAATAAACTCAACACATAATAGAATTAAACATTGCAATTATGGCAAGTTACAGCCATCAAATTTATCTGCTCCAGATCGCAATAAGAAAACCTTGATTTGTGATATGATGATGACCAGGCAGCCAAGGAGAAGTGGACACACAAGAGAGGAGTCGTGCCCTTGCGACGGTGGTTGTTCTGTGCACATACCTTGCTGCGGTGTCCGTCCTCCACTGCACCGTCCTTTCCTCCCCACGCCTTTCACACGACATATCTTCAACCTCCTAGCCATCTTCGATGCAATGATGCCGAGTTAAGAAATCCGCCAGGAATGACATCGAAAATTAATAGTGAAGCACAATCCTTGAGATAACATGGTTATCATAAAAGTACTAATATCTATTAGGAGACCAAACCTACTAAACCACGCTTCAAATCTTGCGCAACTTCACCTACATAGTAGCATGGTTTCTTCTCATGTCGATGTGGGAAATCTGACATGGATGCAAATATGCAACAAAAAAATCTCTAGTGTTATACACAAAATATGTTGGAAGTCATGTAATATGGGAAACCATCACTTCAAATCTAGATAACAAGATTCAAAAGTAAGAAAGTATTAAGTGGATATATAAGACACTTTATTACTACCTACAGATATGATGCAAGGCAATATTTTATATTAAATAATTTTAAGTATGTTATCTAATAGAAGGGGAGCCTTGGCGCAGTGGTAAAGCTGCTGCCTTGTGACCATGAGGTCATGGGTTCAAGTCCTGGAAACAGCCTCTTACAGAAATGTAGGGAAAGGCTGCGTACTATAGACCCAACGTGGTCGGACCCTTCCCTGGACCCTGCGCAAGCGGGAGCTACATGCACCAGGTTGCCCTTTTATGTTATCTAATAATAACTTCAAAGTAAAAGCCAACTTGAAGAATCTTTTATCTGAAGTTGTTGCTTCAGACCATAATCTCCAAAGCTAAAAAAGCAAAAATTTCTATGGGATCAGTATTTCTTATTTCCATAAGAATTGAACTCGTGACATGTACTGTATCGAGATTATTCTCAAATTCAAAATTCGAATATGTTATATTCACATCGCAATCCATCAATGTGCGGATCTTCCTCTCTAAGCTATTTTCTCTTTGCGGAGATCTTGGATAATCCTTTGGTCCTCATACAAATTGCCTGGGATATCAGACATACTAAACAATAGGCCGCTCCCCTAAAAGAAAATGAAAATTAAAAAATTGGTTATGAAATACAGTCAGATAAATATGCAAAATTAAATCGCGCACTTGCGAGTTGTAAGCTCATGCTATTATTCAATCAAATACAAGTGGCAAGTTGTGAAAACTGTAAACTGTGTATCACAAAAATGTTTCAACCTACAGAGGGGTCCAAACCATGTACTCCCATACAACCCTTGTTCAAAGACTGTCTGTTTTTCTAAGACCTGGATAACAAGAAAGAAATTAATTGGAGATGATTGCACTGATCTCATACCTGAAGCGTGAATGCCAACTACCATGGCATCGTTTCAATCCAAATGTATGCAGTGCAGAGGGATTTGATACACACCAAAACGTCTGAAAGCAAACACGATTGTCCTATCCATAAATTTTCGTGAATGCAGGACGGATAAAATTCAGCTTGCATGAACCATTTCAAAAATCAGTTTTTAATGTCCCAAATTATTTTCCAGAGAAAAAATCACCTGAGATGAATAACAAACCTGATCAAAGACTGGGTGTTGCTGGCAAGCTCATGTGACTTGCTCCATCCAAATCGCGGGCTGAAACCTGCTAATGGGCAAAGCTTGGGTGCAGAGGAGGACGACTATGGTGGCCGATGTGGGAGGACAGGGTGGATCTTGGCTGGATCCGGTGACCTGTGGAGGAGGGCCACGGGCTCGGCGGTGCCGTCCAGGTCAAGGGCATGCATGGCGAGAGGGCGCCGCCTTAGCTCATCGTCGGTGTACTTGAAGGATGGAGACACCAGCTCAACCTCCTCTTGTCGTCCGCTGAGTAGGGATAGGGAAGATGATAGGAGGGGATGGGAGGTGCTGTCGGCATCACCAGTCGCAGTGGGAGAGGCGCGGCACACTGGTCGGTTATGCGGCGGCTGCGGTGGCGGAGGAGGGTCAGGCGGCAGCGGCGGTGGCGTGGGTGTCTGACCCTCGTCCGGTAGCCAGAGGCGGGCGGCGTGGGTCGCGGCGGAGTTAGCGAGCGAGGGGATCAGATTATGATGGCTTTCCTTTTTTTTTCTGCCCTTGCGTGATTGTAGGGATTGCGAACGGTCGGGGTCGGGGCGGAGCTTTGTATATTTCTCCGCGGTGAAGCACGTTCAGCCAACCTAAATTACTAAGTGCACACCAGATAACAAATTAAATTAAAGCTAGCTGTTAGATTAAGTTTAGTGGGCCTAATCCATGGTGCTAATCAAATTGTCTACATCTTCTGTGTGGCGTTAAGAAAGAATTAGTTTGATTGTTTAATAGTGGTAATAGATAATAGATAATAGATAATAGATAGATAATAGATAATAGATGCACTCTTAATTACAGAAAATGCCCCTGTTTTGTATTGTTAATAACTAAATATGCATGTATCCGAATCAAACAAACTATATATGTAAAATGCTTAGAATTTCGTCTAGTTTCACAATATGTTGCTTTCATCCATGCTAAAAATGTTTAAAATGTTGTTTGCTTAAATTTGCTCAAATGCCATTTTAAAATGATTTATTTCATAACTAAATAACCGTAGCTCCAATTTTAATAAACTTTATATGTAAATGGGGTGGAAAAATGCCTAGATTAACATGGTGCACTTTGTTTTACTGTTTAATAACTCTAAAATTGTGTTTAGGGCAGAACAGTACCAAATCTAAAATATGCACATGAGGATTTTCCGGAATTGTTGTTTGTTGTTTCCGGCCTCATTTAAACTTGCCTAAATAGTTAGTTTTACTTATACTTCACCTCTTGCCATGTTAACCAACATTTTAATATTGATGAGTAGCATAACGAGAGAGAACTAAATAATGGAATGAGCTCCACTTAACTTGTAGTATTGTTTGTTGCACTTTGCCATACCATGCCTCATTAAACCGGACATGCATCATACTTGATTGTGCATCATGCCATGTCATGTGATGTTTGTTTACCATGTTGTTTGCTTCTTTCCGGTTTGCTTCTCTCGTTAGATTCGGTTTCGTTGCGGAGTTGTGAGGATTCGTTCGACTACTCCCATTCGTCTTCTTCATGGACTCGTTCTTCTTCCTAGCGGGATTTCAGGCAAGATGACCGTCACTTTGGATCTCATTACTATCATTGCTATGCTAGTTGCTTAGTTCTATCGCTTTGCTGCGCTACCTATCATTTGCTCTTCAAGCCTCCCAATTTGCCATGTCAGCCTCTAACCTTTTTTTCAACCTTCCTAGCAAACCGTTGCTTGGCTATGTTACCGCTTTTGCTCAGCCCCTCTTATAGCGTTGTTAGTTGCAGGCGAAGTTGAAGATTGCTCCATGGTGGACAGGATTATGTTGGGATATCACAATATCTCTTATTTAATTAATGCATCTATATACTTGGTAAAGGGTGGAAGACTCGGCCTTATGCCTGGTGTTTTGTTCCACTCTTGCCGCCCTAGTTTCCTTCATACCGGTGTTATGTTCCCGGATTTTGTGTTCCTTACGCGGTTGGGTGATTTATGGGACACCCTTGACAGTTCACTTTGAATAAAACTCCTCCAGCAAGGCCCAACCTTGGTTTTACCATTTTCCTCACCACCACCTATACCCTTCCCTTGGGTCGGCCAACCCGAGGGTCATCTTTATTTTAGCCCCCCCGGGCCAATGCTTGTCTAAGTGTTGGTCCGAGCCGAGCCGCCTGCGGGGCCACTTCGGGGAAACTCGAAGTCTGGTTTTACTCGTAGCCTGTCTCATCCGGTGTTACCCTGAGAACAAGATATGTGCAGCTCCTATCGGGATTGTCGGCGCATCGGGCGGTCTTGCTGGTCTTGTTTTACCATTGTCGAAATGTCTTGTAAACCGGGATTCCGAGTCTGATCGGGTCTTCCTGGGAGAAGGTATATCCTTCGTTGATCGCGAGAGCTTATCATGGGCTATGTTGGGACACCCCTGCAGGGTATAAACTTCCGAAAGCCGTGCCCGCGGTTATCTGGCAGATGGGAATTTGTTAATGTCCGCTTGTAGATAACTTGACACCAGATACGAATTAAACGCATCAACCGCATGTGTAGCCGTGATGGTCTCTTTTCGGCGGAGTCCGGAAGTGAACACGGTTTTTGGGTTATCTTTGACGTAAGTAGGAGTTCAGGATCACTTCTTGATCATTGCTAGCTTCACGACTGTTCCTTTGTTTCTCTTCTCGCTCTTATTTGCGTATGTTAGCCACCATATATGCTTAGTTGCTGATGCAACCTCTCCACCTTACACCCTTCCTTTCCCATTAAGCTTTGCTAGTCTTGATACCCATGGTAATGGGATTGCTGAGTCCTCATGGCTCATAGATTACTACAACAACAGTTGTAGGTACAGCTTATTCGATGATCATGACGCGAGAGCGATGCTTGCTTGCGTTGAGTTCTTCTTCTGCTTCTTCGATCAGGGGATAGGTTCCAGGTCGGCAGCCTGGGCTAGTAGGGTGGATGTCATTTGAGCTTCTGTTTGTGTTTCATCTGTAGTCGGATGTTGTTCTCATGTATGATATGATGTTGTATTCGTGTGGCATTCTATGCCTTTTGCATGTATCCCCATCTATTATGTAATGTTGATGTAATGATATCCACCTTGCAAAAGCGTTTCAATATGCGGTTCTATCCTTGGTGGGACCTTCGAGTCTCTTTAGGATAGTATCGCATATTGGGCGTGACAAGTTGGTATCAGAGCCTCGACCGACCATAGGAGCCCCCTTGATTGTTGGCGTTGTTGAGTCTAGAACAAAAATGTTTTGACTCTTAGGATTATATATATCGGAGAGTAGGATTCTTTTTACTCCTCAGTCCCTTCGTCGCTCTGGTGAGGTCTCCTGACGTAGATGTTTTGACTTTCCTCTCCTCAAATTTCACTAAATTTTTTTTAGGATCACGCGGGTATCTTGGAATCATTCCGATGGTTTTGTGACGAGAACATTGTTCTTGGTGCCTCCTGCCTTTTATGTGGCAGTGACCCGGGGAGTTGAGCTCCGAGGTGTTGTCGTCACAATTTTATCATTGCAGTTCTGGAATACCTGAGTTTTGCCGACATCGAAAATCTCTTTTATGCAGTTGTTGGTGAGATAACCTCGACGCCACCCAGTACTGGGGAGTTCGGGAGTATTGCCATAGCTCGTATAACAGATGCTTTTCGAAGGTTGAGGTACACGATTTCCGGAGTTTTCTTGGTTATGTGTTGACGGATGGATACAGCTGGATGTAGGGATTGTTAGTTTGGGTGAGATATATTGCTTCCCCTGTATCCCCAACACTAGATTGCATAACCAGAAAGTTTCGGGAGTTTTATAGGTGGGAATTCAAGTAGCTCCTAGAATATCTTTCCGACAGATGCATGGTATGGGATTGGGTAAATCTCTATCATATGTTTGTTCCGCCTTATTCTGCAAGCCAAATCCTTTGTTTTGTTTTATTTGTGGTATTCAAGTTGCTTCAATGTCAAATGTTGAGTCCATACCTTTCCTAAACGGTGTTCTCATATTTCTATGGGAGTACTAATCCTTTTGATCATTGAGATTGTCATGTCAACTCTTTTCCTACCGGCGTGCTTCTCTTAAAGTGGATCCGATCATTCTCCCCATCCGCAAGATCATTTCTAAGTTTTCTCAACGGTGTTTGTTTCATCCGTCCCAAGTTGTCTTTGTTTTCCCTGCCCTCCCACACTTTTTCTTCACAGACTCAGATTTCTTAATCATGTATCCTTTTATTAATGGGCAGTCTCTTCATTCTTTCCTGTTAATGTTCTTATCCGGTGATTCTCAGGAAGATACTAACGGAGCTTTGAGTTCATCATTCTTCGTGATTTTTCTTCTCTGATTGATTTAATTCAAGCTTTCGATATTCATCATATTCCTTTCCTCGTTTATAATGCTTTCTCATGCCGATGCACCTCTTAATCATTCACTTCTCGCTATTCATTGGTCCTGGAGTGCTCAAGATATCTCAGAAGATTTGTGTTTCCATTCTCAATCCGTTCAAGTTTTTTTGAGGTTGTTATCTCATTCAAGTCATTTAATTCAACCAGTGCAATCTCTCTTTAAAATCATTTCCAACGGTGTTTTTCTTTTAGTGGGCCCTAACCCATAGGTCTTTTCCCAGGATCTTACCTGACTCTTCTAATTATTCTGGAGCTATTCCAAATTCTTTTCAGAGTTTGACGTAAGAATGAATTTTCATCAGTCACATGCCTTCTCCAAGGTCGTTTTCAAATTCTTTTCATCTTTGGCTCAACCTTTCCTCTTTTAATTCTCTCGGAGTATCTCAACAATTCATGGTGGTTCTCATCATCATTCTCACATTTTACGACCGAAGAAGGATTTCTCTTAAATCTTGGTCCGTTCTCTTGAAGATTCATAGTTCTAGCTTATGTCATCCTCTCATAATTGTTTTCGATTGTGAGAATTCTTTTCAACCATCCGACGCATTTCAGGAGTTGCTTCCTTTCTTGATAATCCGAATGCCATCATTTCTGAATATTACTCATTCTCAACCTTCAACTCTTGTTCTCCAAATCTAACTGGTGCATTGTTCAAATATCCTGTAATCTGTTCATGTTCTCTTCTTTCTCATGTATCTAAATCCCTTCAAGTATCTTCATTCGTTTTCAAATTCTTTCCGGTGAATTGTGCCCTTGCGACTCTCTTTTCCAATTTTTACGGTGATTCGTTCAAGATTTCTCTTCCTTCGTTATCGTATCAATTCACTCGTTCTTTCGTTGTTTCAATCCTAACGGTGGTCGTTGAAGACCTTCCTCAAGTTTGTGCTATATCCCTCTTAATCCTTTCTATGAGAATAATTAGTATGCCAAATCCATTGCTTGTCATCAATTTAATTTGATGAAGGATAAGCATACAATAAATCTTATTCTTATTTCCTCAAGGTGATTCAATCCTTTTCTTTCGGAGATTTTTCATGATGAAGTAATTCTCGGTTCTAGTTTTTCATCTTTTCCTTTTCCGGAGTTCCAAGTTTTCTCGGTTATATCGTCGCAAAGCTCCATCTAAATCATTGCAAGGCTTCACCTTGTGTTTTCAACTTCTCTTTCTTTCTATCATCCTTTTATTGCCAGAGTTCTTCATGGAGGCTCTACATGGTAGTTCGTCAAGGATTCTTTTCATTCTTCAATTGTTCTTCAAGATTTCTCTTGAAGTTAAGATCAGCCAAGCTATACTCTAAAAATAAACATGGTGCTCAACACATGTCTTATTTTGAGGAGTTCAAGTATTCTTCATCTTGCATTCCAAAGTGCAATTCTCCAACCTTATCTTTTGAGATGGTGTTTTATCACTCTTGACAATTTCCTTCACGTTACATGATTCATATGTTGTCAAGAATGAGGTATTTTAAATCCATCAATCTCCTTGTTGGAGTTATCTTGGGATATATTTCACCTAAAGCCTTCCATTGGGAATGTTGCTATTTGTGGTGCCTATCAATGACCCAAGTTCTCCAATTATCCTCTAGGTGAAAGAAGTTTCTCTTATCTTCATTGATCTCAACCAATCAATTGTTTCTGTTAGTGGCCGGTTGTCACCTCATCATTTTGAGATGTTTGCCATAAGCCCACAACAAGCTTGTGCTTTTCGTTCTTGATTTTCCAACAACTCCGTTCAATTCTTCTTTGCAAGCATGCTTTCCAAGTTCATTTGTGGCAGAAGATGTCATTTTCTTATCCGTCCCTTTATCCCAACAATCTAACATCTATTCTTTTGTTCCGGAGGCATTGTGATGTTGCTCTTTTCACTCATCATCTCAAATTGTGAGGATCATGTTATTTTCATGCTTATCCATTTAACCGGAGTGTTGTGTGATCTTTTCAAGTTCTTTTCATCTTATCAAGTCTTGCATCTCTTTTCAACCGGAGTGCTACCCGAATTCTTAATTCTTATTCCTTGTCCAGCTAATTCTAATCTGAGTGGCTTAAAAGCCTACCTTGTCCCCTAAGCTCGTGGCGCTCATCATATTCCTTGTTCCTCTTGTCCAACGGACTATTTGCAATCTTGGTCATCTCCGTTGTTTTGTTTCTTTCAATTTGTTCAACCTCTCAAGGTTCGTGGTTTCACTCATTGGTCGAAGAAGCAACTTAGTTTTACCTATTCTCTTCCTCTTCCATTTCTCTCCGGTGCCATCCTAGATCTCGGGACGAGATCCTCTCGTAGTGGTGGAGTGTTGTAACGCCCCGAGACCGACGTTTCAGTTGTCCTTCCTTTTATTTTAGTTATTGACGTGTGTTCATTATGTTTGTTGCATTATCATAATTGTTTTGCATATTTCATTCATATATGTTATGCCATGACCTTGTTGAGTGTCTTGTCATTTTTCCTTCTTGCATCATGTTCATCTTATATTATATTGCATTGCACCATCCTTGCTTTGTTCTGTGTTTCATGATATTGCATATGTCATTTTATTGCATTTGCATCATGAGAATCATGCCTTGGTTTGCATCTTGAAATCTTGTTACGTGATCTTCTGTGACCCCCCCCCCCCTTTCTTATTATCTCCACCTCACTCATGCAACATGCTCATACCAGCGACCATTCATGAAGTTCACCCAAGTTTCTATTCCATTCAAACTTCTCCTTTCTTCTTTATTACATTTATTTTCATGTGAC
This sequence comes from Triticum dicoccoides, assembly GCF_002162155.2. Classification (NCBI taxonomy): domain Eukaryota; kingdom Viridiplantae; phylum Streptophyta; class Magnoliopsida; order Poales; family Poaceae; genus Triticum; species Triticum dicoccoides. Next base: position 256,261,693 of record NC_041383.1, read on the forward strand.
ATTTTCCCTGTCCAGAAAATGTTCCTTCTTTTCCTGCAAACCCTACACCTTGCCGTTAACCTCTCTATCAATTTTCAGCTCTTTTGGACTTGATTTGGTTGGAATCAAAATTGCCTCAAGTTTGAATTTAGTTGAAACTTGCGATAATTTTCTTTCTCTAAAAATGCCCAAACCAATTATTTCAATTAGTGCATAATTCCAGCGTCGTGGGGATATTCTTATATCTCTCATACACCCCTCTCCTATCCCTCTGTGCATTTCCTCTTTTGTTTTTCTATTTCGAAGAAATAGAAAACAACAGTAGGTGGAGCAGCCCAGCGCAGCAGCAGCCCGGCCCAGCTTCAGCGCACCCGCAGCAGCCCTCCTAGCCTTCCAGATCCTTTTTCCACCAGAGAATCACGTACCCCTCTCTCTCACCCGTCCCATGTGGCCTATCTGGACCCACGCGTCAGTGGCTGATCTGTAGCACTCACCCACCTTTCTCCTACCTCTCCCCGCTCCTTTTCACGCACGCCATGGCCACGGTGGCCGAGCCAGCCGCGCCCGCATCCCTATTTAACTCCTCTTGTCGTCCGATCCCTCCTAGGGTTTCCCTCTTCCCCTCTCACCGCCGCCACCTCTTTCCCTTCCCCTGCTTCTCCTTCTTCCTCAAGAGCCAGAGAACAAAGAGCACCACCGAGAGCTTCGCCATTGCCTGCGTGGTCGGAGGCCACCACAGTCGTCTCCGGCATGTCCGTCTTCTTCCTCGACGTCGACTACATCCGTTCAGACTTCTTCCCTGCCCTAGGTCGCCTCCACTACGTCGCCGTCACCTTCGTCTTCTTCACGGACAGCAAGTCCACCGGAGTTCCTCGCCTTCTCTCCGTTGATATTCTGCGTCCCTGGCCGCATCCTCATGTCAAAGTTATACTAGGTATACCCATATCCAACCCTGAATTTTTCCATCACGATTAAATCGCCGGAGTCGTCGCTAGATCCATGCCATCTTCGTGTTCTCGGTGCTCCGGTGAGTTCTGAATTTTTTTGCGTGGTTGTAGTAGTAGCTGTGGTTCCTCGCGCTTTGCCCCGCGACCTCGGCCATCTTCTTCCTCTACGTCGGCTACTTCCTCCTACGTCATGGATCGGACACCATCTCGCCTTCACGCCATCAGCCACGTCGTCTCCCTCCTTTGCTTCCTCTTCCTTCAAGGTCAGACTTTTGCCAAGGTTCACAGCTCCCTCCCGTCATCTCCGGCGTGTCTCCGTCGACCTCGTCGTGTCATATGGTGAGCTGGGTAACGTCCCTTCCTCTCCGTTCCTTCCTCTCGATGTTTGATCACCCGCATGCCTCGCCTGATCATCGCCATGCCGCGCGCCCGAGTCGAGCTTCTGCTCGACCTCGAGTTCCCTCGCACCCAAGCCGCTCGCTCCTGCGCTCACTGACCAGACCTGCACCCCCGCTGGTGGTCTGCTGCCCCTGCAGCCGCTGCCTTGCTTGCCGTCGTCGCCGGCAAGTTGCTGTGCGTTCATTGCGTTTCCAAGACCGAGCCTCTGCTCGTTCAAAAGAACTAAGCCCCCTCCTTATCACAAATGCTCAGTCAGGCCAGCTGGTCAGCGCTTTGCTCCCCTATGCAGGAGGTCGTGGGATCAAATCCCAGCCTGCCCCATTTTTGCTCTGTTTTCCTGTTATTTTGCACACCCAGCGCTCACTCGGGCCAAATCCTCTTGGGCCGCTGCAGGTTGCTGCAATCCAGCCGGTGCATATGTTTTTTTAACTTTTTTTTACCACCCCTCAAAAAAAATATGTTTTTTTACTAGTCTGTGTATTTTAGCATTTTTCCAATGCACTCTTAATTACAAAAAATGCCCCTATTTTGTATTGTTAATAACTAAATATGCATGCATCCAAATCAAACAAACTATATATGTAAAATGCTTAGAATTTCGTCTAGTTTCACAATATGTTGCTTTCATCCATGCTAAAAATGTTTAAAATGCTGTTTGTCTAAATTTGCTCAAATGCCATGTTAAAATGATTTATTTCATAACTAAATAACCGTAGCTCCAATTTTAATAAACTTTATATGTAAATGGGGTGGAAAAATGCCTAGATTAACATGGGGCACTTTGTTTTACTGTTTAACAACTATAAAATTGTGTTTAGGGCAGAACAGTACCAAATCTAATATACGCACATGAGGATTTTCCGGAATTGTTGTTTGTTGTTTCCGGCCTCATTTGAACTTGCCTAAATAGTTAGTTTACTTATACTTCACCTCTTGCCATGTTAACCAACATTTAATATTGATGAGTAGCATAACGAGAGAGAACTAAATAATGGAATGGGCTTCGCTTAACTTGTAGTATTGTTTGTTGCACTTTGCCATACCATGCCTCATTAAACCGGACATGCATCATACTTGATTGTGCATCATGCCATGTCATGTGATGTTTGTTTACCATGTTGTTTGCTTCTTTCCGGTTTGCTTCTCTCATTAGATTTGGTTTCGTTCCGGAGTTGTGAGGATTCGTTTGACTACTCCCGTTCGTCTTCTTCATGGACTCGTTCTTCTTCCTAGCGGGATTTCAGGCAAGATGACCGTCACTTTGGATCTCATTACTATCATTGCTATGCTAGTTGCTTCGTTCTATCGCTTTGCTGCGCTACCTATCAGTTGTTCTTCAAGCCTCCCAATTTGGCATGTCAGCCTCTAACCTTTTTTTCAACCTTCCTAGCAAACCGTTGCTTGGCTATGTTACCGCTTTTGCTCAGCCCATCTTTTAGCGTTGTTAGTTGTAGGAGAAGTTGAAGATTGCTCCATGGTGGACAGGATTATGTTGGGATATCACAATATCTCTTATTTAATTAATGCATCTATATACTTGGTAAAGGGTGGAAGACTCGACCTTATGCCTGGTGTTTTGTTCCACTCTTTCCGCCCTAGATTCCGTCATACCGGTGTTATGTTCCCGGATTTTGCGTTCCTTACGCGGTTGGGTGATTTATGGGACCCCCTTGACAGTTCGCTTTGAATAAAAATCCTCCAGCAAGGCCCAACCTTGGTTTTATCATTTGCCTCACCACCACCTATACCCTTCCCTTGGGTCGGCCAACCCAAGGGTCATCTTTATTTTAGCCCCCCCGGGCCAATGCTTGTCTAAGTGTTGGTCCGAACCGAGCCGCCTGCGGGGCCACCTTGGGGAAACTCTAAGTCTGGTTTTACTCGTAGCCTGTCTCATCCGGTGTTGCCCTGAGAACGAGATATGTGCAGCTCCTATCGGGATTGTCGACGCATCGGGCGGTCTTGCTAGTCTTGTTTTACCATTGTCGAATTGTCTTGTAAACCGGGATTCCGAGTCTGATCGGGTCTTCCTGGGAGAAGGTATATCCTTCGTTGATCGCGAGAGCTTATCATGGGCTAAGTTGGGACACCCCTGCAGGGTATAAACTTTTGAAAGCCATGCCCGCGGTTATGTGGCAGATGGGAATTTGTTAATGTCCGGTTGTAGATAACTTGACACTAGATACGAATTAAAACGCATCAATCGTGTGTGTAGTCGTGATGGTATCTTTTCGGCGGAGTCCGGGAAGTGAACACGGTTTTTGGGTTATGTTTGATGTAAGTAGGAATTCAGGATCACTTCTTGATCATTGCTAGCTTCACGACCGTTCCTTTGTTTCTCTTCTCGCTTTTATTTGCGTATGTTAGCCACCATATATGTTTAATCGCTGCTGCTACCTCTCCACCTTACCCCCTTACTTTCCCATTAAGCTTTGCTAGTCTTGATACCCATGGTAATGGGATTGCTGAGTCCTCGTGGCTCACAGATTACTACAACAACAGTTGCAGGTACATGTTATTCGATGATCATGACGCGAGAGCGATGCTTGCTTGCGTTGAGTTCTTCTTCTGCTTCTTCGATCAGGGGATAGGTTCCAGGTCGGCAGCCTGGGCTAGCAGGATGGATGTCGTTTGAGCTTTTGTTTGTGTTTCATCCGTAGTCGGATGTTGTTCTCATGTATGATATGATGTTGTATTCGTGTGGCATTCTATGCCTTTTGTATGTATCCCCATCTATTATGTAATGTTGATGTAATGATATCCACCTTGCAAAAGCGTTTCAATATGCGGTTCTATCCTTGGTGGTTCCTTCGAGTCTCTTTAGGATAGTATCGCATATTGGGCGTGACAACTAACTGATGCTTCCAGAGATTACCTGGATAGTTGTGCTGGTTCTCTTTTCAGGGAAAGAACACCGGATGACGCTGAAATTCTATTGAATAATATGTTGGCAAATGAAAATAATTGGGCACCTCCCGAGCTACCTCCTGAGCCAGTTCTTGAGCCAATTACTGAGCCTATTCCTAAACCAACTCCGAAGAAGAGGGGTGTTCTATTTGTCAGTCCCGAAGATATGCAAGAGGCAAAGAAATCTATGAAAGAAAAAGGTATTAAAGCTGAAGATGTTAAGAATTTACCTCCTATTGAAGAAATACATGGTCTTAATTTACCGCCTGTTGAAGAAGTTTATGATCTCAATTACTTATTCAATGAAGAACCTCCCGATATCCCGACACAGGTAGTAAAGGTAAATTCTCTCTATAGATATGATAAAACTGAAGTCCCTCCTACTAAAATTGCTAGTCAGTGCTTGGATGAGCTTGATGACTTTATGTTTAAGCAAGATGACTTTAATGCTTATTTTGGTAGACAATTAAAATAGAATACCTTTATGATTAAACGCTTGGGTGATTATATGGCTGATATTAGAGGTGAACTTAAACTTGTTAGCAAGCATGCTTCTATGGTTACCACTCAAGTAGAACAAGTACTTAAAGTTCAGAAAGAAGTGCTTGATGAAATGAATAGTAAGGAAAATGATTATGCTGTTAGAGTAGCTATTAGAATTGGTAGAATGACTTAGGAACCTTTGTATCCTGAAGGCCACCCTCAGAGAATCGAGCAAGATTCTCAGAGAAACAATATTGATATACCTAGTTCTTCTAAAAGGAAGAAAAGAAAAATGATAGGACTTTGCAAACTTCTAGTGAACCTATCGCTGAGTCACCTGAGAATCCGAATGATATCTCTATTTCTGATGCTGAAACTCAATCAGGTGATGAACATGAACCTAGTGATAATGATAATGATAATGTTCATGTTGATGCTCAACCTAGTAATGATAATGATGTAGAAGTTGAACCTGCTGTTGATCTTGATAACCCACAATCAAAGAATCAACGTTATGATAAAAGAGATTTTGTTGCTAGGAAACATGGTAAATAAAGGGAACCATGGGTTCAGAAACCCATGCCTTTTCCTCCGAAACCATCCAAGAAAAAGGATGATGAGGATTTTGAGCTCTTTGCTGAAATGATTAGACCCATATTTTTGCGTATGCGATTAACAGATGTGCTCAAAACAAATCCTTATGCTAAGTATATGAAGGATATTATTACTAATAAAAGAAAGATACCTGAAGCTGAAATTTCCACCATGCTTGCTAATTATACTTTTAAGGGTGGAATACCAAAGAAACTTGGAGATCCCGGAGTGCCTACTATACCATGCTCCATTAAAAGAAGTTATGTTAAAACTACTTTATGTGATCTTGGAGCTGGTGTTAGTGTCATGCCTTTCTCTTTATATCGTAGACTTGACTTGAATAAGTTGACACCTACTGAAATATCTTTGCAAATAGCTGATAAATCAACTGCTATACCTGTCGGTATTTGTGAGGATGTGCCTGTTGTAGTTGCAAACGTTACTATTTTAACGGACTTTGTTATTCTTGATATTCCCGAGGATGATATTATGTCTATTATTCTTGGAAGACCTTTCCTTAATACTGCAGGGGCCGTTATTGATTGCACCAAAGGCAATGTCACTTTTCATGTTAATGGCAATGAGCACACGATGCATTTTCTGAGGAAACAACCTCAAGTTTATAGTATCAACTCTATTGGAAAAGTTCCATCGATTATATTTGGAGGTTTCGAATTTCATCTCCCTACTGTCAAGAAAAAGTATGATATTCTTATTGTTGGGGATTTTCATATCCCCATTGAGGTAACTTAGTGTTATTCGAAATTTCTCCGGTTCCGGGATTATTTGGAATGAGTTTGTTAACAAGACTTGATCAACCTTGTTAGTGGGTTCATTTTGATGATCATGAGATGGATGAAACTAGAAGCACAACTTTCTGTATCCTCTTTATATTTTCTGTTATTTAGTAGAAATAAAGTAAAATAATATTTTTCTGTTTGTTTCCTGACTTATCTGTGCAATATAAAAATATCCCAAAAATAAAAGTCCTCAGAATGCCATGCCAATTTAATATGATTTTATTGGGAATATTTGAGAATTTACTGTGCAAAAATTACCACGTGGGGAGCTGCCACCTGGCCACGAGGGTGGAGGGCGCGCCCTACCCCCCTGGGCGCGCCCCCTGCCTCGTGGGCCCATGGTGGCCCTCCTCCACTTATTCATGCACCCGTCTTCTTCCTCTACCTCACACAAACACGAAAAACCAACCCAAGCACGAGTTCCAGCCCCCGTTGTTGTGATTTTTGATCTCCTTGCTCAAAGCACCTCTCGCAAAACTGCTTGGGGAGATTGTTCCTTCGTATGTGAATCCTCCATTGGTCCAATTAGTTTTTGCTCTAGTGCTTTATTCTTTGCAAATTTGTGATGCATAGGTGACCATGTTCTTGAGCTTATATGACAAATTTATATGGTTCCAAGTAGTTTCAATGCTTTATATAGGCCCTATGCACTTGTGGGAGTTGTTGCTATCAATTTTATTGAAGTTGGTTCACTTTTATTTGAAGTTACTAAAATTTCAGAAATTTTTCAGAGGAAACAATATGCTTAGGAGGATGTTCCAAGGTTGTCCTTCAAGGAAGCAAGGTCCCAGGCTTGCAATACGTGATGCTGGCGAGGAACCACCAAGAGACGCTCCTGTGAGGCCCTGTGAATGGCCGTCGGAAAATTTTATGAATCAAGTGGGAATTAAAGAATAATTTAGCGCATATTTGAGTAACGCCGCTCTTGAGGACTTTGAAGATGACAAATGCCCCTAGTATCATGATCTCACAAGTTCATTTGTGAGGAGGTTTGAGTTTTCAACTTCGCGAAATTCTCTTTCAGTCATGTTTGACGCTTATGACAAATCTTATACCATGGACTTAGAGGATTTTACTTCTGCTTGCAAACTTCCATCTTGGGGTAATGTCAGGGATCCCCCTAAATCCGAATATAGAGACTTTCTTGCTAGAATAACCGTGGGGGAATCTAGAGATATAACACAAGCCACTATAGGGAGCATTCACTTTCCTGCTATACATTATTTTGCTCTCTTCATAGGAAGATGTATAAATGCTAAGGATGAAGCATGCCACATGTGTGTCCCTGATCTCAGTATTCTCAGGAGTGTTGTCTTAGGAGACCAATCTTATCATTTGGGGAGCCATTATAGCTTGCAGGTTGCATTAGAATAGACATAGCGGATATTTCTTTGGAGGGATTTATGCAACCCGCTTAGCTAATTTTCTTGAGGTAGACATTCATGAGGGTGACACGGAGTTACCCCCTTCTTATTTAGATTTTGATTCTATGGTTTCCCACCAGTTTGTTGAGAGGACTGAACCACCTCTCCAGTATCGACTAATCTTTGATAGACGTCGTGTAGTCCATATTGCTCTTCCTGCTCTTGCTTTCTTTGATTCGCAGGCAAAAAGAAGATATATTATTACCAGAGAGGAGGCAGATCAGTACGAAAGGAGAGCAGAGGCTGCTCGACTCCACGCTACAGCTCAGGCAGCGATAGCCGCTGCGTCACAGTACGACCCCAGCTTCACCTACGGATATCCGCCAAGCCATCCCTGGCAATAGACCAACTTAGGACAAAAGCCTAAGCTTGGGGGAGTACGTATTTCCCACCGACATTACGTTTATGTTCAGACACACTCATTGCTAGATGTCGGTGCTCATACTCTTTCACTGTAATATCCATGCTAGTTTAAATTTCTTTTTCTGTTTTCTTCTTGTGTGCTTGATAGACTTTAAGAAAAAACAAAAAAATTAGTTAGTCTACTTTTCATGCTTGTAGTAGAATTAAAAAGAAAATCCAAAAAAATATTTCCCGTTCTTCTTTTTACTTGTTGGGAGTTTTCCCGTGTAAATAGTTTTTATTTCTTTTTCTTTCTTTGGGGGTCGAGAAGACTCTATTGAAAATGCTTAGTGGCTCTTACATGCATGATTGATTATTTAAACTTAGAGCCCATATTACTTGTCTTCTCTCTTGAGTTGAATGCTTGCAGATCCCAGCTTAGTCCAATGCACGTGCACTCTTATTATTATACACACTGTTCGGTCGTGCAAGTGAAAGGCAATAATGATGATATATGATGGACTTATTGGGAAGAGAAAAGCTGGTATGAACTCGACCTCTCTTGTTTTTGTAAATATGATGATTCATTGTTCTTGATTCAGCTATTATGAAGTAAACATATTTGCAATGACATTTATAGATTATAGTTGCTTGTTCCATGCTTGATTAGCTATGAGTTATAATGGTTTACCTTGCGTGCCAACATGCTATTAGAATAATTATGATGTGGTATGATGGGGTGGTATCCTCCTTTAAATAAATTGAGTGACTCGACTTGGCACATGTTCATGCATGTAGTTGAATCAAATCAACATAGCCTTCACGATATTTATGTTCATGGTGGATTATATCCTACTCATGCTTGTACTCGGTGTGAATTAATTTTAATGCATGTTTACGACTGTTGTCGCTCTCTCAGTTGGTCGCTTCCCAGTCTTTTGCTAGCCTTCACCTGTACTAAGCGGGAATACTGCTTGTGCATCCAAACTCCTTAAACCCCAAAGTTATTCCATATGAGTCCACTATACCTACCTATATGCGGTATTTACCTGCCGTTCCAAGTAAATTTGTATGTGCCAAACTCTAAACCTTCAAATAAACGTTCTATTTTGCATGCTCGAGTAGCTCATATGTCAACTAGAGTTGCCCTTATCTTCCGTGTTAGGCGGGTTATTCTCAAGAGGAGTGGACTCCGCTCCTCATTCACGAGAAAATGGCTGGTATCCGGGATGTCGAGTCCCATGCTTTATGCAAACTAAATCAAAATAACTGCAAACAAAACTCCCCTTGGGACCCGTTGAATGTTGGAGGCACTCGTTGTTTCGAGCAAGCCATGGATTGATGCTTGTGGAGGAAGGGGAGTATAAACTTTACCATTCTGTTTGGGAACCGCCTATAATCTGTTTAGCATGGAAGATATCATCGTCTTTTAGTTGTTATGTTGACAATGAAAGTATGCCGCTCAAAATATAATTTATCTCTATTTCAAAACCGAGCTCTAGCACCTCTACAAATCCCCGCTTCCCTCTGCGAAGGGCCTATCTATTTACTTTTATGCTGAGTCATCACCCTTCTTATTAAAAAGCACCCACTAGAGAGCACACTGTCGTTTGCGTTCATTATTATTGGTTTATATTGGGTATGACTTGACTGGATCTCTTTTACCATGAATTACAATGTTTAGTCAGTCCTTGATCTCTAAAGGTGCTCTGCATTTATGTTTTGTGGTCTCAGAAAGGGCTAGCGAGATACCATTTTGTTATATCATGTTATGATTATTTTTAGAAAGTGTTGTCACCCGAGTTTCATTATTATGGCTCGCTAGCTGATTATGCTATTGATATGAGTAATTGTGAGACCTACGTGTCATTGTGAATATGGTTAGTTCATAATAATTGCTGAGACTGGAATGCTGGCTTTTCATGTTTACAACAACAAAAGCAAACAGAGTTTGGAAAAGTTTTTCTTTTTTCTCTTTCAGTTTGTCAACTGAATTGCTTGAGGACAAGCAAGGGTTTAAGCTTGGGGGAGTTGATACGTCTCCGGCGTATCTACTTTTCCAAACACTTTTGCCCTTGTTTTGGACTCTTACTTGTATGATTTGAATGGAACTAACCCGGACTGACACTGTTTTCAGCAGAACTGCCATGGTGTTGTTTTTTGTGCAGAAAATAAAAAATCTCGGAATGTCCTGAAACTTCACGGAACACCTTAGAAAAAATAAAGAAAAATCCTTGCAAAATATGAAGACCAGGGGGCCCACACCCTGCTCACGAGGGAGGGGGCGCCCCCCTGGGCGCGCCCCCCTACCTCGTGCGCCCCCTGGTGGCCCTCCGACGCCAACTCCAACTCCATATATTGGCTTTCGGGGAGAAAAAAATCAGAGAGAAGAGATCATCGCGTTTTACAATACGGAGCCGCCGCCAAGCCCTAATCTCTCTCAGGAGGGCTGATCTGGAGTCCGATCGGGGCTCCGGAGAGGGGGATTCGTCGCCGTCGTCATCATCAACCATCCGCCATCACCAATTTCATGATGCTCACCGCCGTGCGTGAGTAATTGCATCGTAGGCTTGCTGGACGGTGATGGGTTGGATGAGATTTATCATGTAATCGAGTTAGTTTTGTTAGGGTTTGATCCCTAGTATCCATTATGTTCTGAGATTGATGTTGCTATGACTTTGCTATGCTTAATGCTTGTCACTAGGGCCCGAGTGCCATGATTTCAGATCTGAACCTATTATGTTTTCATGAATATATGTGTGTTCTAGATCCTATCTTGCAAGTCTATAGTCACCTACTATGTGTTATGATCCGGCAACCCCAAAGTGACAATAATCGGGACCACTCCCGGTGATGACCATAGCTTGAGGAGTTCATGTATTCACTATGTGCTAATGCTTTGTTCCGGTTCTCTATTAAAAGTAGGCCTTAATATCCCTTAGTTTCCAATAGGACCCCGCTGCCACGAGAGGGTAGGACAAAAGATGTCAGGCAAGTTCTTTTCCATAAGCACGTATGACTATATACGGAATACATGCCTACATTACATTGATAAACTAGAGCTAGTTCTGTGTCACCCTATGTTATGACTGCTACATGATGAACCACATCCGGCACAATTATTCATCGCTAATCCAGTGCCTACGAGTTTTCCATATACTGGTTTACACTTATTTACTTTTTCGTTGCTGCTGTTACAATCACTACAAAATACCAAAAACTTTACTTTTACTGTCTTTACTTTTGTTACCGCTACCACCACTATCATATTACTTTGCTACTAAACACTTTGCTGCAGATACTAAGTTTCCAGGTGTGGTTGAATTGACAACTCAGTTGCTAATACTTGAGAATATTCTTTGGCTCCCCTTGTGTCGAATCAATAAATTTGGGTTGAATACTCTACCCTCGAAAACTATTGCGATCCCCTATACTTGTGGGTTATCAAGACTATTTTCTGGCGCCGTTGCCGGGGAGCATAGCTCTATTCTTTCAGTCACTTGGGATTTATATCTGCTGGACACTATGAAGAACTTGAAAGATGATCGAACTACTATTTTGCCCTCAACTACGAGGGAGGTAAGGGACTGCCATCTAGCCTTGCACTAGATTCTCCTTCTGTTATGAGTAAGTTTGCGACACCTAAACCTACCACTGCTATTGATTCTGATATGTCGCATGTTATTGATGATGCCACTTCTGCTATGCATGATACTTATGATGAAACTATTTCTATGCTCGATACTACTGTGCCACTTGGTGAATATCTTGATGAGCAAATTGCTAGGTCTAGAGAAAGAGAAATTATTGAACCTGAACACGATGATGTTAGTGATGATGAACCTACGCCTGCTATTCCTAAGGGTTATCTTTTTGATGGTGAATCTTCTCCAGCTATTTTTGCTTGCTAGGATAGATGTGAACTTAAGAAGTTGCTAACTAAATGGAGTAAAGAATCTTTTAGAGGTAGAATGAAACCCGACCCTGCTTTTGCTACTTCACCTATATGTGTTCCTGATTAGGACTATTATGATTTTTCTGTTGATCCCGATATAATTACTTTGGTTGAATCTGATCCTTTTTATGGCTATGAATCTGAAACCGTTGTGGCATATCTTACTTTGGTTGAATTGTCAACTCAGCTACTAATACTTGAGAATATTCTTTGGCTCCCCTTGTGTCGAATCAATAAATTTGGGTTGAATACTCTACCCTTGAAAACTATTGCGATCCCCTATACTTGTGGGTTATCACAAACATGTTAAAGAAACATGCGTGAACATACCTGCTGTGCCATTGGAGTTTCGATTGGATCCTTCAATTTAAAAATAAGTTCGTATCAGTAAATACAGTGATACAAGAGCAAAGCAATCATAGTTAAAAAAGGCGCGCCTAAGCAAGAACTTAAGCGCGCCTAGGCTCTAGGCGTTGGCAAAACACATTGCGCATAACTACGCATAATCTGTGCATAACTGCGCATAAGCATGCGCTTTGGTCAGTGAAGCGCAAGGCGGTGGCAAAACGCACAATTAATGCCTAGAGCTTTTTTGAACTATGATAGCAATGGAATCTTAAATTAGAACAGTTGATCTTCAGGTTTAGGCACTTGTTCTACACGAACAGAGTACAGTAAGACGCAAGAATAAAATACTTAAAAATAAAAAATGAGCTCATAGACCTTACCACATTCTTGGTTCGGGACCAGTACAGAACAAGGCGTTCCCAGTCATCGTCCAGTAATTGTGTCTCAGGAGAATGTAAGGGAATTTGATTAGTTTCTTTGCCGGTGAAGTACGTTTTCTTCAGGTAATTCCGATACTGCCACCAAGCATTCTTGAAGATAGCAGAGGTATTAGCACAGGTTACCTCATCCTGAGTTTCCAAATCGATCCTTCTCTATAGAGAAAAAAAGGGAAAATTTGTTGTATTATAACCATCATGGAGGTAGGATGTATGGGATGAAGCAAAGTAATTGCCATGAATAACATTACTTACACATAACTCCTGGACAAACACCTACAACTGGCATTTTCCTTCATCTTCAGTATAATATTTCCAAGATGGGAAGATACGCACATATGATTTAACAACATCAAATGCGATAGATGCTAAACTACGACTGGCTGGTTGTGCTTCCTACACAGGAATAGGCATACTAACTGGTGGAGTTGGGGTTCGCCGTGATAGTACTGGCCCTTTGGGCACTGGAGCTGCCTTACTAACTGCTGTTGTTTGGGAGCTCTGTGGTGGAGATGGTGTTGTGTCAACAGGAACTGGGTTACTATCGGCTGGGGTTGGGGTTAGATTGGGTGAAGCTAGTTCTCTGTCCATCGCAGTAGGGGTACAATCTGCGAGAGTTTGGGTTATGCGTGGTAGGGCTGGTTCTTGTGCATGTACAACCGGGGTGCTATCTCCACCAAGATGTAGCACTGTTTTATTTGAAGACCGTGTTTTTATTCCGCTAGATACTGGCATCGCCCGCTCCAATTCAAATGGCTGATAAACAGGGAACATAGTTGAATGTACAGACATTGTATGAGAGACAGATGCAATAGATAGTGTGGAAAAAAGAGGGCATGAAATAGTTGACATGTATATTGTTTAACTAAAACGGATAGCATGACATAATTTTACATATATGATGTCTATCTAAATTGGATAGCATAGCATAACATAATTCAAAGATATGATGAATAACTAAACAGGATCGCATGACATAATTCACCTACATGTTATCTAAGTAATCAGGATCGCATCATTTAATTCACATATGTGATTTATATGCTAAACAGAGGGCATTCGATATGATGTCTGAACTAAGAACATGGTGTTGAATATTGTGTATATGATGTCTAAACTATGCAATGCAAGACACCGTATGCATGATATGAGCAATATAACTGTGCCAAGTTAGAGCATACACCTCAGTGGGGGAATAGGACTGGTCATCTGTCTCTGAATCCATCTCTGAGGAGCTATCGGGACCCAACAAGAGATATGCTTCGACAGGTAGCACTGTCTGCTCTAAAGGCCTTGTTTTCACTCCAAATTTTTCCATATCCCACCCAAATGGTTGATTCACAGGAAGAGTATTTTAATGTACAAACATTGTCGACAAATGGAAATGTAATGAAGAAAAGGATGGGCAAGATATCATTCAAATATATGATGCCTGGTTAAACAGGATGGCATTGCACATTTCACATATATTATGGCTGGCTAAAAGACATGAGACTGCATAATTCCCATATATGATATAGAAACTAAACAGGTGGCATTACAGAACATGTCTAAACTAAGCAGATGACATATATGATATCAAAAGTAGGCACTGCAAGGCAACATATGCATGATATGACTAACATCATCATGCCAAGGTAGAGCAAACACCTTGGGGGTAAATAGGAGTGGTCAGCAGCGTCTAAATACGCCTCAGAACAGATATCTTCCTCTGGATTACAATCTGGAGAGGGGTGGGAGGGTTTTCCATTGAACCCACCATGGAGCGATGTCTGCATGACATTGTATTGCCGCGCAAAACACTTCTCTTTTTCTCTACATGTTCAGCATGACTGTGTACAATATCTGACATGCATACGAAAAAATATGGTGAGATTATGTAAGGAGAGCATGCATAAATTTAGAGTGATGGTAACAACCAGTGGATCGACGTTTTTCCATTGAACCAAAATAGCCCTAATGGATCGACGTGAATGTATAGTAATAAGTGACGCAACAAGTGTACAACCTCTTTCCCGTAGCCGTGTTGACCTCAGCATCATTGGGTTGGTCGCTGAAGCAGTTGAGGCAGAGGTGGCTGTCGGAGGTGTGGAGGAAGATCTGAGGAATCTGTAGACGGCGTCAAGGGCACTGCTCTGTTGTGATGGATCGTTTTGTTGTTGGAGCAGCTCCGGTGAGCCGTAAGACGTCAAGGCTGAAGCAGCACAAGACAGACATCGTCAATCTCAAGTGGGATTCTAATAGCATCTCCAATAGATGATGAAAAATGGATGTAAAATTAACATCACCAAAAACCACCTGACTACAACAGATGAGGTAGAAATTGTTGACTCTGAACTTAACTGTCGAAACTGAAATTAACTATGGAATCTGAATGCTACTATCGAAACTGAACGCAATGGTAGCAAAGAGACACTTGACATGTAGTTTAGGGAGGGCCTGCAGTTCATCTTCAACCTGCACACCCCTCAGCCGCCTGCCACCACCGGCCGAACCGCCGGCCCCAGCGCCGCCTCGCCGCCTCGAAAAAACTCGCCACCGCCGCCCCGGCCAGCCCTCTAGTCCCCCCGCCCCCCACCCTGAACCCTAAGATAGATAGTGGGGTACCTCTCCGGCGAGCCCCCGTCCCCACTGCGGGTGGTTCTTCCTTAACTCCGGCGAGCCCCCCAACCCCTGAAAATTGACTGACCCAAAAGTCGATTCAGTCAACTGAAGTGTGGCTTAATCGGAGCAGAGCAGCAGCATGAGTGAGGGGGAGAGCAGCAGTAGCAGCAGCTGGGCGAGCGAGCGATCGAGCGAGAGCCGGAGCAGCAGCAGCAACGCGAGCGAGTGAGCGAGAGCCAAGAGCAGCAGCAGCAGCAGCAGCAGCGCGAGCGAGCGAGCGAGAGCCGGAGCAGCAGCAGCAGATCCGGCTGGTATGGACGCCGCTGCCGAAGGGGCCTCACACTGGGGGAGAACCGCCGTGGAGATGTTGCCCGCGGTGCCGGCTTCAAGGTAGCCGCTCCATGGGGGTGCAGGATGGAGCACCGTCGGCGCCAGGAGGTCAAGTTAAGGAGAAGGTGCGATGCGATGAGTGTACAACCTCTTTGGTGGCGTCAAGTAGGCCTCGGCTTCGTCCGAGGAGTCGGTGAGGATGCTGCGGTTCCGGTGGAGCAGCTTAAGGCGGCGTTGTGGGGATGGAGCAGCCGCGATAGACGAGGCGATCGTCGGAGCAGCTCCTTGGAGGTGGAGGACGGGGCGGCTGAACCGGCGGGACGGCGAGATGGACGACGGATCCTCATCCGGGGAGGTGGACGAGGGACGTCGAGCTGTTGCTGTGGACAACATCGTCGGGGAAGAGGCTCCGGCTGGGCAGCGGTGATGTGGCGGACGGAGGAGGGTGGGGTTTCGCGGCTTGAGCGGAGAGGTTATGGTGGCCTGGGATTTCGAATGGCAAAAAGGGGGCGATGGGAGGGGGTGAAGCATGACTTATGGATGCGCTTGTCCAAAATGTAGGGTGTGTTACAAAAGTACCCCCCACCGATTTGAACTAGCGGACCTTTTGGCTCAGGGTTAGAAGGGGGATTTTGCGTGTCAGGATTTGGCAGCCGGAGGGAGTTTTCGCGCGCGTTGTAATTTCACGATAGCAAGGCGCAGGTTGTGAAGGCGCCAGTTTTGGGAGCACGATATCTGAATTTTCGGGATATAACAAACCTAACATGTAGTAATATTGTACTTGTACGTACCAAATCAATTCGCACTTCCCTCAACCAAAAAGAAAACAAAAAAATAAAACTGTTCACACCACACAAAGAGACAGTCTTGCCCCGTTTTACTATACAAATGCTATTCAAAGCTACTCCCTCCTTCCATCTATATAGGGCCTAATGCGTTTTTCAATGCTAACTTTGACCAAATATTAGAGCAATGATATATGACATGCAACTTACACAAAGCACACCGTTAACTTCGTCTGTGAAAGGTTCTTTCAATGATATAATTTTCACATTGTGCATGTCATGTACTATTAATCTTGTCAGTAGTCAAAGGCGGTCTTAAAAATCTCATTACGCCCTATATAGATGGAAGGAGGGAGTATGAATCCATGTTATGTCCGATTAATTTTTTTTGCTTTGCTGCATAATGCATGTAACCTAGTCATACCAACATTTTAGTGCATTCCAAATGTCTATACTACCGCTGCAATTCGAACTAAATTTGAATTCGTTTCTCTATTTCAATAAGAATCTACAATCATGATTGTTGCCAACTTCAACCATCATAGTTTCCTTGCTATCCGCCAGATATAAATCGGACGGCCTATAATGCAGGATGGCAGGCACACCATCATCAACAACTCCGTTTTTTATAAGAGTAGAGATAAAATATATTAAATGTAGTATAACATGTTCATAAACACACCATGTGTATCACCGTTATATATATTCACACATACGTCAGTTTAAAACACTATGATAAATTCTTCAAATATCCAAATTCACTTTTTATAATGAAGTATATATGATCTCTATTTGTCTTTTACACCCACACAACCCTCTTATCTTTGTAGCTAGCGCTAACTTTCTCTTGTGCATGCACACGCCCGCATCCCTCTCACCCTCCCTCAGCATTCTCTAGCTCCATCGCGCAAATTCGTCTTTTCACTTTAGGTCGTTCACCCATGGTGTGTGTAGGCCCCCTAGCTCCTTCTTTACGACACACATTGATCGATATGCCTCTGTAGCCAGGTGTGCCTAGCACAAACACAAGCTTCCCCTCTTCTCTTGTCACCGTCCATGCCTTACACCCACCACTCTTTTCATTGTTCTCGTACTCGCACACTCCTCCCCGCTCGATATAGTATGCCTCTCATACCACCTCCTACATGCATCCCTCTATCTCTATCCTTCTCCTCGTGCCTCGTTTGCTTCTAACACACACATGCATGTATACCGATCGATCTCCCA
>NC_041383.1:256279455-256295653 GCF_002162155.2 Triticum dicoccoides
CCCCCATCGATCGACGTACCTCACAAGTTATGTCTCTCCTTTCTCTAACAAAGGGCGATTGATCTTCCTATGTAGTTATGTATACTTACCACAGCCACATCATCCCCCCTCATCATTCGTGCATGCCTCCTGACCCGTCTCTCACACGCACGTGCACAGACAACAAGCAACCATCTCCTCTCTTATTGATATTGCGGGCGTGCCCTCCGTTTGTCTAGCAAGCCTATCCCACCATTTGTTAGAAGCAACTCCACTACCACCCCCTCCAACACTCTAGCTCTGTCTCTCCCAACCTTATTCCTCTCATGCACATATGGATGGATGCCGATCGATCTCCCTTAATACATGAGGCAGATAGATCTCCTTAATACATGAGGTAGGCCTCTCTCCTCCTCCACACATATACCAGCCATTATACCTCTATAGTTAATTGGGCCTCCCTCTTCCCCTACCACACACCGATAGTCGAGCGCTGCAGGTAGGTATCCATGCCACAGAGACAAACTGCACATGTCCCATCTCACGTTCCAGTAGGCCAGCCACTCTATATCTTTGACGTGGGCACACACAAATTCGATGGCACTCTTTATTGATCACGCGCGCGCACACACACACACACATCATCCCTCTTTTCGATTCTATGGACACCTCAAGCCGGTGATACCTCCACTCTCTTCTCATGGATCGCCCCCTCTATATATATGTTATATCCAGGACTCTATTTCACACACATTGCATATGTTACATTTTTTGATTGAACCCCCCCCCCAAAAAAAATCTCTAGGTTTGTATCTCTCTCACACAACCCCACGTAGGTGGTGTATGTATATAAGAAGAGAATAGGTGCACCGTGCATGTACTCACGCTTCATGCCCAGCCACTATGCGCGGGTACACGGTGGAGCTCATTTCTTTACGAAATGGCAGCCCACGTGCTAATTTGAACGCCTGTAGCGGTTGTTTACCTAGGGAGGTCGTGTACCACGCCTGCATGAAACAAAGTTCGACTTGACGCGTTGTCGCGTTATTTTTAAATAAAGTTATAGCGCTCAATGCCATGTACACAGAATATAAAACGATTTTTATGGAGAAAAAGGTAGTTCGCTCACTATGTACAATGAAGCCTTGCGTGCCTGGTTTGTCGCTCTTCAGAGTATCTCACACAAGGCTGTGGTGGCCTCTCTCTCTCTCTCTCACCGTTGGTCACTGATCCGGCCGCATCCCATCCGCCGGGGGAAAGGGAGTGCGGTGGCCTCTCTCTCTCTCTCACCATTGGTCACTGATCCGGCCGCATCCCGTCCGCCGGGGGAAAGGGAGGAAGTGCATCGTTTCTCCGTTCGACGGCGCCGAGGCAGCACGTCCCGATTTGCGGTACACACCGTTCTCTCTGACCAAGCTCCGGCGTGGCAGGGCCTACGCCAGCTGCTCGTAGATTCCGCCCGCCGCTGCTCACCTAGTTACATCCCGATGGCCTCCAGGTATCCCCTCCGGCCTTGCTCCACTGCCCGTCTTCCCACGTCACTGCATGTGGATCTTCCATAGTTCTTTGCCCAAAACGTAGCTCGTCCAGCGTACTTTCCATATTGCATTCTCGTCCTCACACCGTTTTAGACAAACACAACCGTGTTGTTATCTTTCCTTAGGGCAAGGAATATGCTTCTTTTTTGTCGTCGCATGTGTCATCAACTGTTATTGGCCAGTAATTATTTCATTTCTACCTCTTTTTTGCAAACAGGGCTATCCATTTCACCTCGTTGCTATTGCAACCTTTTGGTGAACTGCACAAATCACTTTTTTCTTAAGAGTGTTTTGTGAAGTTGTACTAAAATGTCACATGGGCAACGTCTCTACATTTCAGTGCGACTGCACAAAGGGAGATTGGTTTTGCTCTATCCTCCTCATCCAACTCCGAGCCTAATCTTCTCCAACTAGTTAGTCTTAAAAGAGACTGCAAAGGTGACCGGCTTCTATTTATGTGTTTATTGTTTCATCAGTAGTCCTCTATTATCGTAATCACACTTAATATCTTTGGAACAGGGACGCTCAGCTCTATTTTAGCGGAACTGCACAAAATGATCGGAATGTTGCATGCTCCAGACAGCTACTTTTTTCCCCAAGATGCCTTGTTGATTTAGACAGAGCTGGGGGGACGTTGCTACCAATGAAAGCATGGATCAATTTTAATTTAACACCTTCTCACAACTTTGTCTTCAGTTGTGATGTAATTATTAGCTCTGATCTGCTAATAATTTACATGCATTAGCAAGGAAGTTAGTTTTTTATTGTTTCCGAAAGAGCATCGATGGCAAGACACGCGAAACAGAAGCTGAAAGCTCACACCATTGTACAATTTCATGTCCCGCTGGAAAATTATTTGTATAGTACGTCAATTATATAAACAAATGATGGAAGCTTGATAGCATTGCCAGAAGCCTCTTCATCATCCGGGTTCATGTGCCATGCACAAAATTATACTCCTTCGTTCCTAAATATTTGTCTTTTTACAAATTTCAAACGGGCATATTTTAGAGTGTAGATTCACTCATTTTGCTTCGTATGTGTACTCCCTCCGTTCCTAAATATTCTATTCGTCTTTCTAGAGATTTCAACAAGTGACTACATACGGAGGAAAATGAGAGAATCTACACTCTAAAATATGTATATACATCCGTATGTGCCAGTCCATTTAAAATCTCTAAAAAAGACAAATATTTGAGTAGTCACTCGTTGAAATATCTAGAAGACAAATATACTCCGGAGTATATTTAAGAACCGAGGGGGTAGTGCACAACCGCATGGGAGACTCAGCCCAGTCGTTGCGCCGCATTAATAGTGAGTAATGAGCAGTCAAATCGTAAGCCCCACCTTTCCCACTATAAGTTGCTCTGAAGAAGCAACCATCAATACGCTCTTCTTTGAATCCTCTCATACTACTCCATCCGTCACTGTTTATACAGCGCGCTTTAGAAAAAAGAAAAAAGATCTGTGGGACCAAGGCGACTAGCGATCGGCCCGAAAAATAGCATTGGTAGTTATAGCACGGCGTCTATTACTAGTAGAGGGAATAATGCGTACACACATGCATGCAGTGCTTCCACCCCGGGTACACACATGCATGCACTTACTCCATTCCGTAGTTACATGGAGAGAAAATTGTGGACTTGATTGCGGTTACCACGCCCTAATTAATTGAGCGTTAAACCAAACGCGTCTAAAGTCTCTCTGGTGGTGGAAATGCATTGAGAGAAATGCATCATAATGAAGCGCGCCCTGTAAACTATGACGGAGGGAGGAGTAGTATGAAGGTTCAAAACCAAGTACGTGTATGGCCAGTCGGTCAACGCACCTCCTCTTGGCGTATCACTAACATGTGGGACAGGAGTGTGAGCAAACCGATCTCAATTGACGGCAAAGAGCCAACCCACCATTCCTTGAGAGAGACGAGGAGCGAGAACACACAGACGGGTTCGCATGGAGGCCAAGATATATTCGAGCATGGTTGGTTGATTGATATCATTCATTACATGTTGGGCTACCGTTTTCCGCCCTTCTCCGGAATAAACGTGTACTTTATCAAAGATAAAAAGAAATAAGAGTACAAACACTCCACCATGCAGTTCTAGTAGTAGTACTACTCGTACTACTGTGCTGGGCTCTTCGCCTCTTCGTGAAGTCGAACAATGATGGTACTCCGCCTGTTGGGTACTACAGTGTATGCCTCTGACAATCTGACACCGAATGGACTGATGCATGTCCATCGAGGCTAGGTTGCATTAGTCAAAAGGCGTAAGAGAGCTTCACCTTGTCCTGCAAGCTTGTCCTCGTTCTGCGAGTTGACGGGACACACCAAAAAGTAGTGCTAGTCCATACTCCCTCCTTTCCGGTTAATATGGCTCAATCCTTTTTGCGGGTAAATGAGAGAGCTTTATTCATATATAAGCATTCTTAGGACGATCAGCCAAGACACTGGTCACTTGGAAGCGAGGTACCCCGCAAAAAAAGAAGTAGGAAGCGAGGTGTTTCATCAAGCCAGCTCCCGACCACATTCAAAGTGCAGCAAGCACGGTTCGCACGAAGATGCGCCGCAAGGTTTGCTGACCTGTTTACATGCTGAATGACAAAAAAAGAGGAAATATTACCGAGCGCTACTATTTGTAACAGGATATGAGCCAGAATTAAGCGAGAATTGTGGCGAGTGTTCCATGCAATCAACTTCCATTATCACATGCGAGAACCCTCGAAGATAACCAAATGTGTTAAATATTGCTTTATCACATTTTAAAATTATAATAAGAGTGCAGACGCTCCTCCATCCGGTTCCTAGTACTAGTATAGTATGTACCTTTATAGACTATATTAGTAAACTTTGCGCTTGGCTGTTCGCCTATTCGGGAAGTCGAACAATAGTAGCAGTAGTAGTATAGTGTATGCTTCTAGCAATCTGACACCAAATTAATTGTTGCACGCCCACCGCCTGAGCGAGGGAGAACTTGCATTAGTCAAAAGTTTCTCCTTGTCCTGCGAGCCACCGCGCACAAGTAATGCTAGTCCATACTGCCTCCTCTCCGGTTAATATGGATTAGTTTCAAACGAGATAAATACACTGTCTGTCACTGTATATTTGTAAAAATACGGTCAGTGGACTTCATAATACGCTCATTGCGCTCAATATATATATTTTCCGGTGTTTATACGGTTACTAGCTCACCCTGACTGAGTATGTGTGTGCATGCACGTCTAGGTTGACCACTTAGCGTGACCGTGTGTGTTCCGTCGTGTGCTCGGACATGCATGCATTAGGGCGTCGCGCGCGTTTTTGCGTCCATGTGTACGTGTGACTGTTGCATACACGTAGGGGGAGTAGGTGTAGGGGCCACTAAGGAGCAGTCAAATCACACAGTAAGTTAGTCAGAAGAAGCAACCATCATTTCACTCTTGAACGACACGTACGCAATATAAAATGGTTGATATGGAGAGAAAAAGAAAACCACTATATATACACTAGCAGGAGCCTAATCTACATGCCTGCTTGCTAAGGTTGCTCTCTTCACAAGCATAGAACGACGGGCCTAATCCCGCAGCTGGGGGAAGGGAACAATGTTCTGCGTAGACGCGGTCGACATCGACGAGGGAGAAAACCCACAGTCGGTGCGTCCCAATCGGGGGTCACCGCGGTTTGGGCCGATGCCGCGTCCCAACCGCCCTTCTAGCTATAGCCCGACGTCCTAGGTAGTCCATCTTCCTTTTGGAGCCGGCTTGCTCCACTGCCGTAGCTCCATCTCCATGTCGATCTTGCTCTACTTCCACCGGCTTCTACTTGTGATGAGTTTATGTCTCATGAACTAGTGCCAGTACTATTATTCTAATCACACTTCTTCAATATCTTTGCCATCAGGGATGCTCAGGTCGATTTTAGTGGAACTACACAAAAGCATCGTATGATCCGAGGGTGCCCGCCATCTTTCCTTCGACAGGTTCTACCTGGCCAAGGAATTAAATGATGTTTAGGGTTTAGGGTTTAAGTCGTAGCGACCCCATCAGCAGTTTTTCTTTCGTACACACTCTCACAACTTTTTTCTTTAGTTGTGAAGTAAATATTGGCTATGATCTGTCAATCATTGAGATGCATCAGCAGGCGTGTTAGTTTTCCTTTGTATTTGATGGAATGTTGTAACGGGGCAACCTTGGAATAGGAATGAAAATGGAGTGAAAAGTTTCCGTTTTTCCAGAGAAAAAATGGAAATGGAGAGAAACCGATGTTTCGTTTCGTTGGCTCATGCCATCGAGCAAAACCAACGTTTAAATCATGTCTGTCATGTTCCTGTCTCACCCTCCTCCACGGCTCGACCCCACACGGTCGCTCGGCATGCCACTCACCGCAAACCGAGTATATGATAACTTTGCCCGCCTGCTTGTCGATGGATCGCACCGTGGAGTACTACTAGCACTACTGGAAGAGATTAACGAGTTGGGGGAGGACAGCTAGCTATAGCACGGACTCCCAAAAACTTTTTACATGCATGTTGTAGCTGGCTATTGCAACCTTTGAACACGGAGGAGCCGCATGCACCCGGAAGCGGCGTGGGCGACGCTCTCTCGGCCAGCGCGCCGCTTCAATGCCGGCGCCAGTGAGAGGTCGCGTCCGCTCTGGCCGGGCATGAATGCGGCACTGACCGTTTTGGGCGGGAAGCACGCGCGGGTGATGAAGAGGGTTCGGGTTGGTCAGGACCAGCCGTGGCAGCGGTCCAGACGTGCGCAAACAAGAGATGTTGTACGTTAATATTGCTGATGGAGATGGACAAATATGATTGGAGATGGACATGGAAATGGAATTTTACGTAAACACGGATATGCATGTCTATGTCTATGTGTGTGTGCGCGACGACTCTCGCGACCTGGAAGCGGGGGCGTGTTTTTGATCGAGTTTTCTTTCTTGGTACATTAGAAAATCAGTTTGTCCAATTCACATCTAGATGTTATTTAAGGATATCACATCTAAGCTCCCACAAGTATATAATGTAGCAACAAGAAACAAAAAAAACTAGGACAAAAAAAATTGACCACAAACAGAGTGGATGTCACATCTAGATGTGTCCTAGACAGACCCTTAAAAAATTGTCTACCAGTTTTCGTTTCTTCTTTCCGGGAACGTGCGTATTCTATTTAAAACCACTGCTATGGGGAGATTTTTTTTACTCCATTATAGCCTCTTGTTTGATAGAGTTTCCCGCGTCTCGCTCTCTCACCCTCTCCATATCAAAACAAGATGACAGTGTCCAATCTATCTCTCTCCTCACCGGTGGTCACAGATCCGGACGAATCCCGTCCGCTGCGGGAGGTGAGGTGCAGCGTTGACGTTGTCGCCATCGGCGACGGGGGGTAGCCGATGTGCACCGTCCTCTCGGAGCTGGCGCTGGCGTGGATGAAGATCCTCCACACCCTTGTTCACTGCCGTTGTGTGGGCAGATCCCGCCCGCCCGCCTAAACGACATCTCGCCGACCTGAGGTATAACTTCTTGTACTGGTCCAGCTCCCCAGGTCGCTGCATGCGGGTTTTCTTCTATGCGACTACTCCCCAGCTCCCCATGCATAGTAGCTAGGGTTCGTCGGCTGGTCCAACATCACCTACTAGTACTATTATAGAGGAAATGCCACTTGAAAAGTTGTCCTGATTTATGCCTCAGTGGAGGTATACATGTTGTTTTGACAAAAAGTACATGGTGGTTGTGCGGTCATTGTCCATATGGTGGTAGTACTATCACTGGTTAAATGAAGAAATGCTTTTTTTCTCGGGTATCCTGGTTTAGTTCCCATCAAGATATAATTATGATGCTTCTGTTTGTTGGTGTACTTTTCATTAACCCTTTTTTATATTTTTGGAAACAGCGATGCGTGTCTCCATACCCGGGCATGTCTGCCTCAATTTTAGTGGAACTGCACAAAATTGGATGGCCATTGTTGTTCCGCCTCACTGTCCTCTGCCACGTAGTTCTTCCTTCGTCGATCTTGAAGAAACAGACCACAGTGAGGATTTGTCGAACTTCATAGGTGCCTCACCCAAACTTGATGCCAAATGGATGATGCATCACCACGATGACCTATCGATGCTCATGGTCGCGCCTCATGGTTGTGTCGGCTGGTGAAGCTGATCGATTTTCAATGAAAAACAAGTTGTCTTCCATCAGTGCTCTTTGACGCACAAAGATGATATCCTTTGTCAGTTCACCTTGGTTGCGTTGGAGACGCAGTCGTCTTTCACGTTGGTGCAATTTTATCACACAATTGGCTATGAACCAAATGTTTCCTCGAAGAAGGATCGACGTTGGTACTAAGAGCATAAGTTTTTTATTGATTTCTAAGCCTTCTCACAACTTTGTCTCCAGCTCCCCTGTAATTTTAGTTGTCCAGCTATTAACTTTGATTTAAAAAATGGTGTGGACTCAAAACTCGGATGGACGTAGTAGCCCTCTATTTTTATTTACTCCGCATATTAGATTTGACTGATGTCAAACTTTGTAATACTCAAAAACCTTTCCGATAATTGAAATTAAAATTCTTTATTTGTACACACTCTCACACGTTTCCGATAATTTGGTGCATGTGTGGTTGTTCACTTAAGGGAGGGTAGTGTACCACACGTGAAGGACAGGAAGTGCGACCAGGAAGCGTGGGCGTGGATCGTTAGTTCATCGGAAGTAGTACTCCCTCTGTACATTCAATAAAGAGTTTAGTTTCGTACTTACACAATTTAAAACGATTGTTATGGAGAGAATAAGAAAACCACTCCACTATATACTAGTCATATACACACGAGAGTATTATATGGATGCAACTTCATTGACTTAGTGCACCTGCCTTTGGGTTTATGATAGGTGGGCCCAAAATGTGGCTGGCTCACCTGTCATACAGCCAAAAGCAGATGGAGTGAAGGCACCAGAGCTCAGTCTGTACTACATTAGTAGAGTGTATATATATAAGCGGGAGCCTCAGCGCTTGTTCGCTAGGGTTTGCACTCTCCACACGCTCGCCGTAATACATATATGTTACACACTGGAGGCTCAGCGTTCATTTGCTAGGGTTTGCTATATTCACAGTCTCTCACCCTCTCTTCACCAGATCTAAACAAGACTGCGTTGGCCTCTTGTCTCTCCCCCTCACAGCTGGTGAAGGAGGCGTCTGTATCCCGTCGCACCGGGAAGGGGAGGAGGTGCAGCGTTAACTCTATCGCCTTCGGCGAGGGAGGCAATCCACTGCCGGCTGTGCTGTTCTCTTTCACCCAGCGCCTATGCGGGAGGGCCACCGACTCCTTCTTCCTCACTGCCATATGTAGTGTGGGCAGATCCGGCCTCCCACCGCATGCCTTGCCACATCCCGACGACCCTAAGGTATAAGTTTCTTTGAAACCATCATTTCTCTAGCTGCATGTGGATCTTTTTTGATCTGTAGTCGAATCTAGGTCTTGGTTCAAAGAGGAAAGAAAGGTGCGGTGGGGTGGAGCATGAATCTAGGACGTGGTTCAATGAGGAAAGGAGGGATGAAAAGTAGTATAGACTGGCTATCCAGCCGCTTTGTTGGTTGAAAAGGGAAAAAGGGGGTAACCCAATACACACATCTGTAAGGAACCAATCTCTTTGTTGAAAAGGGAAAGAAACTAGGGGGGTAGGGTAGTTTGTGAAGGACTAGATTTGCTGCCCTCACATAGGAAAAAAGTTCAAAGAGAAAAAATATGGGACCAACACAGATATGCTGCTTGGCTACATACTCTGCATCACCCATTTATACGGGTGGACGCACATGGTGCTAGCATGTCCCATACAGCTATTTTGCTGTTGTTAATCTAAGAATGCCGCCAGAAAATTGAAGCAATGCCACTGTTAAAAGTAAATTACATTTTTTAATGAATGTTGTTTCAAGAGAGTGTCTTTGTTAATATGAATCAATGCTACCATTTTAGAAATGCTACTATCCTACTTTTTTTTCCATCCAAGATAAGTTAGATGCTTCTTTTTCTCACCGTTTGTTTTATCCTCCTTTATCGGCAAGTAATTGTTTCCTTTTTTGCCTCTGTTAAAATAGGGGTATCGATTCAGCTTGTTGCTATTGTGACATTTTGCTTCGCTACTAGAAACACTTATGTTTTAAGAGTGTTTTGTGTAGTTCAACTTGAATGTCACACCTGTGACTTTGCTTAATTTTGGTGGAACTGCACAAAAGGAGATCGAGATTTGTTTCCAGTGTTCCTGTCGAGTTGTTTCCCATCTTGGTCTCTACCACATGATATCTATTCAACTTGTTGCTATTGCGACATTTTGCTTCGCTACGCGAAACACTTTGCTTGATTTCAGTGCAACTACACAAAATGAGATTGGATTTCCTATTCGTGTTAGCAGATTCGTATTTTATCCTGGTGTTCTCATGAAAGGTTAGTACAGGCCTTCATCCACATGATTGTGCAATGTGCTTTGAGATGTTGTGCTACTTGTATTGGTACTGTTTTAAATAAATGTTGAATTGAAGCTATTGTATTGCTGTCTTTTCCCATTAAGTAGTGAACAAAAATGGGACCAACCCAGACATGATGCTTGTTGCTTTGTTACAACAAACTCTGCATCACCCCTTTATAAGTAGATGGAAGAACATATTGTTGTTGCGCCCACTCTCCCCTGGAACTGTTTATGCTTTTCATTAGTCTAATGTCGCTAGTAAAATTCAGCAATGCCACTCTCAGGATTAATTAACTACTGAATCTTAGTTCAAAACTGCAACACTTGTTAGGAATGGCACTATCCTGCTTTGTAGTTCTTTCTACATGTTTAACCAAGGTATTGTTAAGATAATGTCTCTTTAAAAATGAATCAGTTACATTGTTTTAGGAATGGTACTTTTCTGCTTTGTCGTTCTTTATACATGTTGAACCAAGGCATTGTTAAGATAATGTCTCAGTCAATATGAATGAATCACACTAAGTGAGAATTGCTCCTCTCCTGCTTTGTTTCCCATTAGGACAAGTCATCAACCGTTATTTCTCAGTAATTGTTTCCCTTATACCTATTGTTGCTTACAGGGATATCAAAATTAAAGCTCGGTTTTATTCCGACTTCGATTTTAGTTGAACTGCACAAAAGGAGCCAATGTGTCCAAGGCAATCTGCTGCGTTACTGGGTCCAGTTGGTCGTTCCACTTTGTAGAAAGAAGCAGTCACTGGATGCGGTACATTGCAGAAGGAATGACCGAGAAGCTTTACAGAGTATTATTAGACACCGGTGACATGACTAGTCTGCAGAGACTATTGGCAATTTAACAACATGTGGAGTGCCCTGGGCAAAAAGTGTCCAAACAAGTACAAGAAGCTAAGACAGGACACAATCATAGGCATTACATATTTTGAATGGGAAAAGCTTGTCAAAGTTTAATCATTGATGTTAGCAAGAAGACGTTAGTTTAATATATTGGAATTGGAAAACCTTGTCAAATTTGCTCATTGATGTTAGCAAGAAGACGTTAGTTTAATATATTGGAATTGGAAAACCTTGTCAAAATTTGCTCATTGATGTTAGCTAGAAGACATGCATTTGATATTTTTGAGTGGGACGCCCTTGCTGTGAGCAGCGTCGAGTGTTTTTTCCTATTCCTGTGTTCAGTTTAGAAGTAAATAGTTACTCTGCTGAGATATTCCTGTGTTAAGAGTTTGTTATGAATATTGTCTATGTAATGCCAGGCCTTGTATTTGATTGCAAAGTTGAGCTTGGAATGTTGTGGCATGCGGCATCACGAGCTCTTCACCGTGCCTCCTGAGAATAATGCTTCGTAGTGTTTTGCATGTCGATCTAGTGCCAGTGATTTGCTTGTTAAGAAGATCATCCTCTTCTGTTGTTTCTGCGCGTAAGAAGATCATCGTCTGATGTTTCATTCATAGCCTATACGACATGTCGGGTAGGTTAGACGTGAAAGCATATGATCTTCCGACCAACTCATGATATTAGGCCGTGATTAGATCGTCGTTTTCCAACCAAAACCGCTTGTATAACTAACACTTGTAAATTAAAGCAGATGGTCTCGGGCGAAGGCGCTTGGTTGGTCGATTTCGACGAGTAAAATATCGGAAGTACTTCACACACGATAAAAACGCTGAACGACACTCGGACGATTGCTAATCCAGCCGTTAGCTGCTGTTTTAGCCTTGCCCATGGATGGCATGATACGCACGTCGTGCATGTATCGTCTGGTAATGTCATCCATATAGCAATGCTCGTAAAATATACACTGGTCTCCCAAATTACACGCGTAACCCGCCGGTTTTACTTACAGACCTCAGGCCTTCCGATGATGAGTAAATTACACTTGTATGTTAATATAGGTTTAAAATAAACCAGAGCTCTGAAGCGTGGCCTAACCGTTTCATGCCGTCTCAGTTTCTCGAAGGTGCTCATAGGTGTCCGATGATCCTGGCTTCCAGAATGAGCAGCGGGCGCTGTATCAGACCTCCGTAGGGCCCGCGAGGCCCTCTTCATTGTCCTTCGAGTTGTTGCGCTCGCCGTGGCGCCGAGCATTGTTAACATGGTCAACGAACATGAGGATTCAGGAGATGACTTTATTTTGACTGGATGACACTAGGGACCCACTAGGGCCATAACCGTACGTACGCAAGTGCCTCCTTATTATGTACAACTATATTTCTTTTTGCTTTCTCCTGGTTTCCTGACATCACGGTCCCACACCATTGTCAACCTATGTAGTCAATATAAATGAGAGAATTGCACAAGGTGCGGCCGACAGCTGGGACCAAGCAGCTCGAGCAGTATTTGTGTTTTTTGAGGCGTGAGTACTGCAGAGTTCTTCTTGGCGATGATTTTGTTGTTGTTCAGAGGAGAGCAGGATATTAACTGGGCGGGCTGTGGCCCATCTAGCCCAGGCCAGATATCCAGCCCAGATACTACTTTTTTCAAGATCAAAATGGCTAGCCCAGCTATACGTCTTTTGGAGGAATACCCAAGCAAGGTCAACTTGTTATTCTCCGCCCCGCTGTGCTGCAAATCTTTCCTAGGAGGGATACATTAGGCATAACAGGCAAATGGGCTTTAAAAATAATAAATGGGATGTAATTATAAAAACTGGGCAGTAACTATAAAAAAATGCACCAAACACGAAATTAGTTTATAAAATATTATTTATGGATTTTAAAAATCTTAAATTTTCATTATTGCGCGCGCAATGTTTCGTTGGATTTTTACGTAATACAAATTTATATTTAATCTGAATAGAAATTTCGGGATAAAAATATTTCGGATCCCATCATAATGTGGGAAATTTTATTGAATTATGTCTTCAATGGTTGGTTGAAATTATTAATCGTTGTCCTAGCTAGAAAATGGGATGTACTTTTAACAAACTGTAAATGGGCGGTTGTAAATTCCATTAGAATTCAAAAATAGGTTGTACATTCTTACAAAACGCAAATGAGCTATAAGTTCTCTGCCACACACTTGTGGGCCTACTAAGTTAACGCGCATGCAAGGCTTTGTCAACTTATTATAGTCAACACACGGTTCTAATAGTAGTGGCCGTTGAATGTCTATCCAACGGATGTCGTGCTTCTTCTTCAATCTCGGATATTCTTAGCTTCGGCCGCCCAAAAAATGATTCCTCCCCCTGACATCTGGAGCGCACCATTTCGGAGGCTGACCTGCGGGCCTACTAAGTTGGAGCGTACCAAGGGCTTTGTCAACTTAGTCAATATAAATGATTCTAGCTGCAGTGA
This sequence comes from Triticum dicoccoides, assembly GCF_002162155.2. Classification (NCBI taxonomy): domain Eukaryota; kingdom Viridiplantae; phylum Streptophyta; class Magnoliopsida; order Poales; family Poaceae; genus Triticum; species Triticum dicoccoides. The sequence goes on from NC_041383.1 coordinate 256,292,713, forward strand.
CCGTACGATGTCCATCCAACGGTTGTAGTGCTTCTTCAACCTCTGGTCTTCTTGGTCCAGCCGCCCAAAGCAGCGCCGGTCGTGCCGCCTGCTCCTGCCTCCCGTGGCCGGTTGTGCTGCCGCGGAGGCCTCACCGCCCCCATACTACTCCCACCGCTGGCCAGGCCATCCCTCCACTCACCCACACCCCCTGTTATTCTGCGGCGATGACAGCCTCACACCGCAGCCGAACCAGTGAACCCTCGTACTCCTCTCCGCGTGGGCTTCCTCTGCTGCGTCTTCCCCGGCTCCGCGTCGTCCCCTTCCTAGGCGTCGCCTTTGTCCACCGCCCTGGTGCTCTCGGTGCGGCATGGTCAACGTGGTCAACAACCGACTTCCATCGGAAGAGTACTGTACATGGAGAGGCTGACAACTGGGTCCACGACGGCCGCAAGGAAGTGCCTCCTTATTACGTGCAAAATAATTATTCCTCCACCTGACAGCAGGGACCCGCCGGATGGGCCACCTTATTTCGCGAAAAAAACATTTCCCCCCTGACTGCTGGTACCCACCGGACGGGCCACCGTATTTCGCGAAAAAAAAATGTTCCCCCCGCTGTTAGCTCGGACCCACCGGAAGTGCCTCTTTATTACGCACAAAAAAATGAATACTCCCCCTGCTCGCTGGGATTCACCTTGGTGGGAAGCTGACTTGTGGGCCTACTAAGTTGATGGGGACGGAGGGCTTTGTCAACTTAGTCAATCTGAACGATTCTAGCTCTAGTGACCGTACGATATCCATACAACGGCCGTAGTGCTTCTTCAACCTCTAGTCTTCTTGCTCCAGCCGCCCAAAGCAGCGCCGGTCGTGCCGCCTGCTCCTGCCTCCCGTGGCCGGCTGTGCTGCCGCGGAGGCCTCACCGCCTCCATACTACTCCCACCGCTGGCCAGGCCATCCCTCCACTCCACTCACCCACACCCCCTGTTATTCTGCGGCGACGACAACGCAGCCGAACCAGTGAACCCTCGTACTCCTCTCCACGTGGGCATCCACTGCCGCGTCTTCCTCGGCTCCGCGTCGTCCCCTTCCTAGGCCTCACCGTTGTCCACCGCCGTGGTGCTCTCGGCGCGGCGTGGTCAATGTGGTAAACGACTGAATTCCATCGGAAGAATACTGTATGTGAAGAGGCTGATAGATGGGTCCAGGGCAGCCGCAAGGAAGTGCCTCCTTATTACGCGGAAAATGATTATTCCTCCACCTGACAGCAGGGACCCACCGGACGGGCCACCAGTATTTCGTGAAAACAATGTTTTCCCCTGACCGCTGGGACCCACCCGACGGGCCACCGTATTTCGCGAAAAAACATTCCCCCTATTGTCAGCTCGGACCAATCGGAAGTGCCTCCTTATTACGCACAAAAAATTAATACCCCCCTGCTAGCTGGGACCCACCTTGGTGGGAGGCTGACTTGTGGGCCTACTAAGTTGACGGGGACGAAGGGCTTTGTCAACTTAGTCAATATAAACGATTCTAGCTCCAGTGACCGTGGGATGTCCATCCAACGGCCGTAGTGCTTCTTCAACCTCTGGTCTTCTTGCTCCAGCCGCCCAAAGCAGCGCCGAACATGCCGCATGCTCCTGCTTCCCGTGGCCGGATGTGCTGCCACGGAGGCCTCACCGCCCCCTACTATTCCCACCGCTGGCCAGGCCCTGCGGCGACGGCGGCCTCACATCGCAGCCGAACCAGTGAACACTCGTACTCCTCTCCGCGCGGGCTTCCATTGCCGCGTCTTCCCCGGCTCCCCGTCGTCCCCTTCCTAGGCCTCGCTGTCGTCCACCGCCCTGGTGCTGTCGGCGCCGCGCGGTCAACGTGATCAAGGAACGACTTCCATCGGACGTGGACTGTATGTGGAGAGGCTGATAGCTGGGTCCACGGCCGCAGCAAGGAAGTGCCTCCTTATTACGCGGAAAATAATCAGTCCTCCACATGACAGCGGGGACCCACCGGACGGGCCATAGTATTTCGCGAAAAAACGTTTCCCTCCTGACTGCTGGGACCCACCAGCTGCACCTTCGCACGCAAGGAAGTGTGTCCAGGCAAAAAAAAGATTCGCCCCCCTGACTGCTGGGACCCACCAGCTACATCTTCGCACGCAAGGAAGTGCGTCCGGGCAAAAAAAATGATTCGCCCCCATGACTGCTGGGACCCACCAGCTACATCTTCGCACGCAAGGAAGTGCATTCGGGCAAAGAAAACAAAAACAAAACGATTCGCCCCCCCTGACTACTGGGACCCACCAGCTACATCTACGCAGGCAAGGAAGTGCCTGACAGTCGGGACCCACCTGGTCGAAGCGTACGTACCGTTGTCATTTTGGTCACGAACGTGTACGTACATATATACTGGTGGATGTAGAGGCGCGCACGTGTCATATAGAGGCGCACACGTAGCATGTACACGTACATACATCGGCGAGGGTGCAAGAAAGAAAATACGGCCATGTACATACATACGGGCAGGGTCTCTAACGCCTATCGCGCATACGTACATGGCTGGGTCGGAACGGAGAAACAACATCGTCGTCGTGTTCATGGGGAGGCAACCGGCTGGGTCAGAACAGAATGCGTGTCGTGTTCATCGGGAGGGCTTGGACGGAACAGACGATGGAAACGAGGCATGGCGTACTGCACAACGGAGGAAACGACCTTATGTTTGACCGGGCATGTTCGAAATGGGGTCCTGTTGATCGGGAGGGGCATGGCGTACCGCAAAACGGAGGAAACGAACCTCCTACGGTCAAAACGGGTGTCCTATTGATCGGGAGGGGTGTGGCGTACCGCAGAACGGAGGAAATGGACCTCCTACGGTCAAAATGGGGGTCCTTTTGATCGGGAGGGGTGTGGCGTACCGCAAAACGGACGAAACGGACCTCCTACGGTCGAAACAAGGGTCCTATAGATCG
>NC_041383.1:256296309-256299072 GCF_002162155.2 Triticum dicoccoides
GTTCATCCCAGAGGCAGCATCGATCGGCTTCAGTTAGCAGCAGTAGCAAAGAAATCGCTCCATCGGGTTCAGTTAACAGCCATCGATCGATCCCTCGGGTTCAGTAACGCGTAGCCTGCAGTGCAATCGCTCGGTTTCAGTTAGAGCCCAACCCCTCGCTCGGGTTCAGTTAGAGCCAATGCCTCGCACACACACGCGTACGTACGAGAGAAACGCGGATTGCTCCGCCCCCGAGCTCCCACCGTAATCGGCAACTCCCCGAAATTTTCCTCCCCCTCACTTCTACCATAGTTTTTTCTGTCATGGACGGCCCAAAGAATGTCATGCAGCTGCATCTCCGGCCCGCCCAGGACGAAAAGCCCATTTTCTGTCATGGATTTCTGTCATAGTAGTAGGAGCCCACCACATCTATGATGATACCGGGTTTTGTCACAATTATCGTCATAGAAGTGTCATATGTATGACAGAAAAAAAATCGTTTGACCCAAAATGTCATGGATGTGTATTTTTTTTTGTAGTGTTTACATCGTCGATATGCGGCACAGCACGAAGGAATCGATACACTAAACCAAAATAACTATCCGGCCTTGGTCCCTTCGGCCAAAGATGATCCATGACAGACCTCATGGCAAGCCCGGACAACCTATGGAGCTCGGCCCACTCAGCCATTTGTTCATTTAATAGCAGCGGACGCTTTGGAGCACTAAACTATGACCAGAACAACCTTTCCACCTCATGATCTTTCTGATCTTTCAAATATTCAGTCGCATCAGCAACACTCTTTGCCAAGTCCAAGTATGCGTCTACAGCACTCCATAATTGATCCATAGGTGCATACTTCAGATCTCCGAACTTCGTCCGCAATAAAAAGGGCTTCCCAGCCGTGATATCTCCGGCTTGATGAAGCTCCTCCTTTGCCGCTCTGATTTCAGAGCGAGTTTCCTTGGCTGCTTCCAAGGCCTTCTTTAGGTCAGCCGCTTTCGCTTGGCTTTCCTTTTCGAGGAGCTTATATCGGCCGGCGGCATCTTTCAGCTCAACAACCATCTTGGCTATTTTGTCTTCGCTCTGGCAATGAGCAGCCTGTTCGGCTCTTAACTCTTCGGCCGCCTTTAGGGAGGCTGCATCACTTCTCCTGGCTTGTTCCATGGCTCGGGGAATTTCTACTCGAAGGGTCTCCACGGCGGCAGCTCCATCTGCAGTTACAACATATTATAGATACTAGCATCATGCTCCTCTTAATATTTGCTGACCACCCGAAAATACATACCCCGAGCCTCGTCAAGCCACTTGTTCACAAGCGCGATGTCGGCATCCGCCACGTCAAGCTGCCGCCTCAGTTCGGCAAAATCAGCAGTCCGGCCAGCCGCCGTACCCTCAGCCGCCTGCACATGAAAGCAGCGCGATCATTACCTGGGACTATGATACTCTGTTTGCCGCCTCTAGACGGCAACCAGAGTCTCAGGGGCTACTATCTGTAGAGAGCACACCTAGCGTGTGCGGTACTGTAAAAAATACATATATATTACTTTGCGTATCTCAAAGCCTCTTAGCAGGCTCGTAAAAGCTTCATTCAACCCGCTTTTGGCGGATGAAATCCTCTCAACCACCATACCCATTAAGGTACGATGCGCCTCTGAGATAGCCGCTTGCTCCAGAAGACCCATCAGTGTGTCCGGTTGTGCACCAGACAATCCCGGACTCTTTCTATTGCTCTCCTTAGGAGCCGAAGAGTAACCTTCTGGCCATTGCGGATTAGGAGAAATCCTCCGTGACGACACCTCGGGGTCGTCCGCCCCATGAGGCGGGGAGGTAGTTGGAGGCGTTTTGCTCTCCATCATCTCCGGAAGAAGATCCCCCGAAGACGAACTTTGTCGAGAAGGGCTGCAAGCCGGACTGCAAAATATATGTCTCGGTTATTGTTCTCAGAGAAAAATCAAGATATATTTACCGAAGTACTTTTGTTCACTTACAGCTCGGTTGATGGCTGGCCCCCTTGCGGGTGCTGAGCAGTAAGGACGCCCTCCGGGGCAGGGCCCCTTGGCGAAGGTTTCTTTCCTCATTTGGAAACCTCCATTTCCAAGTCTTCAGAGGCGGCCCTTTTCTTCCCGTGAGGAGAGGGGATTCTAGATTCACCTCCCCGATTATCCTCCTTCGCGGAGACACTAATTCCCCTGGTTTGGATGTGTAATGTATGAAGCTTGCTTTCGGCTTCTCTATTCCTCGCTTCATCTTCTCCTGATGGCACTTGATGGGGTGCGCCCTCAAGCATCCTGGTTAGTACAGGATCCGGCGAGCCTTCGGGAAGGGGGGCCGAACACCTGATCCTCTCCGCCTTCTTGTCCAGTCCTGGCCAAAAGCATTTTTTCAGAATTATGTTGTGACAAATATAAAGACGGCATGTTTAGTCAAGGAATTACTTACTTGGGTATCTGGATGATTGCAGTTGAGACCCGCATCCTCGGTGGTGTCCGGACACTTTATTCGTGATCCAAAGAACAATCCATACAGCCCTTCGAGCGTCACACCGAAGAATTGTTGAATAGTTCACGGTCCTTCTGGGTTGAACTCCCACATACAGAGAGATCGACGTTGGCATGGCAGGACCCGACGAACTAGCATTACTTACATTACCTTGACAAGACTGGCATCCCTCTTGAGGAGATCTTGGATGTGGCTTTGCAATGTCAGCATGTCATTAACTGCCCCCCCCAGTCGATCCCCTTATTGACCCATGACGCTAGTTGGGGGTGGAGAGCCCTGGCG
>NC_041383.1:256299264-256302589 GCF_002162155.2 Triticum dicoccoides
TTTGTGCCTCGGGGAGCTGTGATGTAAAACCACTCCCGTTGCCATAAGTCGGACACCTCCGGGAAGGAACCCTTTGGCCATGGGTCATCGGCGCCTTTGCTTATTATAGCGCCTCCGCACTCCACGTGCCACCCGTCAATCATCTTCGGCTTCACATTGAAGGTCTTGAGCCATAAGCCAAAGTGTGGGGTGATGCGGAGGAAGGCCTCACACACGACGATAAAGGACGAGATGTGAAGGATGGAATCTGGAGCTAGATCATGGAAATCTAGCCCGTAATAGAACATAAGCCCTCTAACGAAGGGATCAAGACTAAAACCTAGCCCTCAGAGGAAGTGGGAAACAAATACGACACTCTCGTTGGGTTCGGGAGTGGGGATGACCTGCCGTTGAGCAGGCAGCCTGTGCGGGATTTTGGAGGTCAGGTACCTGGCCTCCCTAAGCTTCTTGATGTCCTCCTCTGTCACCATCCACCGGCCTTTAAGGTTGGATCCGGACATGGTTGAAGGTCCGAAGCGCTTAGCCTGAGCCTTGGGTGTTGGAACTCGAGGTGGGGGAAGGGAAGGATCGAGCGTGGAAAGAAAAGGACAGGACTTGGCTCCTTTATAAAGAGGGTGGATATCAAGCGTCCTCCGCGCGGCTGTTTGGAACTTGCCTAAAATCAAGGAGTCATACTAACAAGCAAGGTTGGGTTACCCACACCCGTATTGATGAGAATCACATGATAAGGGGAACATGATCTTTGCTTCGACAAGACGTGCCAATAAAACCGCCTCGCAACACGTGCCGTGGCGGGCTGGGAAAAACGGTTCATAATGACCGGGCCGTGGTGTGATGTCACGCTGTGAAAAGTTGTCAGCAGATTAGATTTGTGGAATATTGTGCTCTCTACGGGGGTATGTGGAAATTATTTTGCAGAGCCGGACACGATCCTCATATTCAAGATCTTCTATGGAGTATTCGGAGAAGGAACCCGCCTTGCAATGCCGAAAACTATCTGCACGCCAGACTCATCGTCATTGAAGCCTGGTTCACGGGCTGCTCAGGAAACTCTGGATTAGGGGGTCCTCGGACAGCCGGACTATATACTTTGGCCGGACTGTTGGACTATGAAGATACAAGATTGAAGCCTTCATCCCGTGTCGGGGTGGGACTCTCCTTTACGTGGAAGGCAAGCTTGGCAATTTGGATATGTACATCTCCTTCTCTATAACCGACTCTGTGTAACCCTAGCCCCCTCCGGTGTCTATATATACTAGAGGGTTTAGTCCGTAGGACAACAACAATCATAATCATAGGCTAGCTTCTAGGGTTTAGCCTCTATGATCTCGTGGTAGATCAACTCTTGTAATACTCATATCATCAAGACCAATCAAGCAGGAAGTAGGGTATTACCTCCATCGAGAGGGCCCGAACCTGGGTAAACATTGTGTCCCTCGCCTCCTATTACCATTAGCCTTAGATGCACAGTTCGGGACCCCTTACCCGAGATCCGCTGGTTTTGACACCAATAGCCGCCACTGCCCACCGACCGAGGATTGACCTCTTCTCCGGTAGCCACTACCTAGGCCGCCGCCGCCATCTCTATATGCAGAGCGCCTGTTTTTTTGATGGATATCCGCAGAGCGGCTGTTTACACGGTATCACTGTAACTGAATTGTATGGGCAGGGTAGTACATCACATACAATTATGTAATGGCAATCGTGTCTAACCTACATTATCTTCTCACACGGTTTGGTGCGGAAATCGTGTGTGACGTTGTAATACCTAACACAAATGACATGTATAAACAGTGTGCCGTATACAACATAGAGTGCCATAAGTAGTTCCCGACCGTTAGCTTATCCCCACAGTTTACCCATTTCCCCCAAATCCATACACATCCTCCAAATTCCCTCTTGTGGCGCTTACATTGGGGGAATGTGGACGAGTGGTGCTGATGGTTTCGGTGCGGCTTCTCCTACTCGTATCACCACGACGGCGGTCGCGGCCAAGCACTTGCCTCAGGTCATCAGAAGGCAGGTGTACTATGGATCTGAATCGTCCTGTCAGGTTCCAATCTATGCCAATCTTTTTGAGCATGTTCAAAGTATAGCTCCTTGCTGAGTCCATCCTGAATGACCCCCCCAAGGAAAGCGACTTGTCGCTAGATCCGGAGCATGACTCCAGACTCCCGCAACACGAGTTCGATTCCAAGTTTTGCACCACCGAGAAGTATCAAAAGCTGAGTTGTGTGCACGGGCACACTCCCACTCGACATGTATGCATGGAGGGATTCGACATTCGCAGGCAGTTTCTTAGTTTCCCCTTAGAGGCTAGTGCTAAGTTCATCATTTTACTTCAGTTAATGCCACTTCTCATCCTAAATACTATTTAACATTGGTAGGGATATGAGGCTTGAGCCTTTGTTAACTGGCTGGATGAAGAATGGCATGGCAAGGCTCGGAGTGTTATCACTAAGCTCGTAGAAGGTAACGTAAAGCTGAAGAGGAAACCGGTTGATGTGGAATGTACAATCAGTACGGTGAAGCAAGAAAGAATCAATCACAGGCAATAGATGAAAGCAAGAGACAAGAAGGAACTAGCATGTGTAGTTGTGGTTGTTGCATTAGTCATGTTCTATGCACTGTTTGCAATGATGGTTAGTCGCTTTGTTTGACATTATTCCTAAAGCGCATTTAGATGTGCTCTAAGTAATGCATCTAGGTCCTATGCCATGTAACATCCCAAATTTTCAATTTGGAATGTTATACATAGATCATCATTGCATATCATATTTTGTTGCATCTTTGGCTCGATCGTAGAAATTCTACGCAACTCAAGGACCCTCGGAGAGAGTTGGGGATTTCGTTATTTTCTTATTTGAGTTTTTCTCAAATTTTTAAAATGGGATCTTTGATTTTATTTATTTTATCTTCAATTATTTGTACTACCAAAAATTCAGAGAGGGAATAAAATGACTTTCCCAAAATAAAGAAATAAGGAAGATTTAATAAAAAATCAAATAAGTTTTATTTTGGAGTTTTTCGCCTTTTATTCGAATTAGGAAAAATGTGCGTTTTTCAAATTTGCATTTAGGCCGCAAATAAATGTTCATTAAATCCGGCTTTATTTTAGAAGCCGGGGAAAATTTATTTCGGGATTTTTGGAGTCCGTTAGGTACTTCTTTTGATTCTTTTTCTTCGCGTAATGTTTTATAAAAAAAACGAACCGCCTTACCGGGCCGTACCCGAGCGGGACTCCGCTCGGGGGGCACTATATATAGCACCGCCCCGGCGCCCCCCCCCCAGGCCCGGCCGCCCCGCCCCGCCAGCCCGCCAGCCG